>NW_004443968.1:21336700-21391677 GCF_000243295.1 Trichechus manatus latirostris
GCAGTTCTCCTCTGTCCTATAGGGAGCCCTGTTTGGCAGTTCTCCTCTGTCCTATAGGGAGCCCTGTTTGGCAGTTCTCCTCTGTCCTATAGGGAACCCTGTTTGGCAGTTCTCCTCTGTCCTACAGGGTTGCTATGAGTTGGAATTGCCTTGGCAACAGGTTTTTTGCTTTTTGTTTTTTCCTTTATTTCTAAAGTACTTCAAGGATTTGTATCCTGTATTTTCTTCAATATGACACCACAGTTGCATAATAAAAAATAGATATTTATTAGAATCCCAATATCTTAACAGATATTTGGAGATCGTTAATGGGCAAGATTGTAAACCAGAATTATTTTTGAGATTTTAACATATCATCTTTGAAAATGTATTGATTTGACAGATAAAACTTGTATGTAATTGATATCATTTTAGCACTTTTACGTAGATCATTTATCCTAGTGTATATCAGAATAACTCTTCCATAGAAACTAAATTGAATATGCATCAATTTATTTATCTATTTTTAAGAACTATACCTTGAAATCATATTCTCATGAATGTATTCATTCATGGAATATTAATAACTGGTTTTACAGGACTTCAATTTCTATGAATACATCTGCTCTGATAGTCTGGTTTTGATAAAATAAAATTTTCTAATGATTATAGCCTGTGTGAGTGATATAAAAATATAAGAAAATGTGTGGCTTACAAATATAGTTTAAAAATCAGAATAAATTGCTAAAATGTGAAGGGAAATTAAAAATTATTCACTTAAATCCAATGGCAATGTGTCATTGTGTCCATTGTCAATGTGTTGAAACAGCACAAAAGCTTGAAAATTACTTCAAAATGGTAACAAATTGTCCAACCCAAAGCAAATGGAAAGCTAGATTTGGGTTTAAATAAATTTAAAATAGTCTGTTGTGAGCAAAATGGGTTTTGCACAACTGAGAATTTGGGGATTTTTCAGGTGTCACAGGGGATGATTCTTGACAGGCTTGTTTTATGTGTTTCTTGGAATGTTTGGAATTGTTTTAAAATATGGCAGTCATCTTAGATCTCTGATTACTGTGCTCTACTTTGTGACAGGTGCCCACTTTTTGGAGGATGGAGTAGGGATGTTTCACACACCTCTTGTTAATATTTTACCCAAAGTTATGAAACATCTCGTTTTAACCAATGAAGATTCATCAAACACCTATTCTATGACAAAACTTTTTTTTTTTTTTATTGTACTTTAGGTGAAGGTTAACAGAAAAAATAGTTTCTCATTAAACAGTCAGTACACATATTGTTTTATGACATTGGTTAACAACCCTACGGCATGTCAAACCTCTGCCTTCCCCACCTCTTTTTTTTTTTTTTGGTGAAAATACACATAACCAAAGATACACCATTTCAAAAATTTCTACATGCACAGTTCAGTGACATTGATTACATTCTTCCAGTTGTGCTGCTATTCTCACTTTAGATGAAGGTTTACAGAACATAATAGTTTCTCGTTAAACAGTACACATGTTGCCCTATGACAATGGTTAACAACCCCACTACATGACAACACTGTCCTTACTCAACCTTGGGTTCCCTATCACCAGCTTTCCTGCCCCCTTCTGCCTTCTAGTCCTTGTCCCTGGACTGCTGTGCCTCATTAGTCCCATTTTGTTTTAGGGGCTGTCCAATCCTGGCTGACTGGTGAACCTCAGAAGTGACTTCACCACTGAGCTAAAAGGGTGTCTAGGGGCCATACTCTTCAGGTTTCTCCAGTCTCTTTCAGGCCAATAAATCTGGTCTTTTTTTTGTGAGTTAGAATTATGCTCTACATCCTTCTCCAGCTCTGTCCAGAACCCTCTGTTGTGATCCTGGTCGGAGCAGTCAGTGGTGGTAGTCGGGCACCATCTAGCTCTACTGGATTCAGTCTGGTGGAGGCCTTGGTAGCTGTGGTCCATTCATTAGTCCTTTGGACTAATCCTTTCCTTGTATCCTGCTCTCTTCGTTCTCCCTTGCTCCCAAAAGGAGTGAGACCAGTGAAGTATGTTAGATGGCCGCTTACAGACTTTTAAGACCCCAGACACTACTCAGCAAGGTAGAATGTAGAACATTGTCTTTATAAACTGTGTTATGCCAATTGAGCTAAATGCTTGGTAAAGTAGTAGTTGTTGTTGTTCGGTGACATCCAGTCAGTTCCGACTCACAGCGACCCTATGTACAACAGAACGAAACACTGCCTGGTCCTGTGCCACCCTCACAATCGTTATGCTTGAGCCCATTGTTGCAGCCACTGTATCAAACCATCTTGCTAAGAGTCTTCCTCTTTTTCGTTGGCTCTCTACTTTAGCAAGCATAATGTCCTTCTCCAGGGACTGATCCCTCCTGATAACATGTCCTAAGTATGTGAGACGCAGTCTCTTCATCCTTGCTTCTGAGGAGCATTCTGGCTGTACTTCTTCCAAGACTGGTTTGTTCCTTCTTTTGGCAGTCTGTGGTATATTCAACATTCTTCACCAACACCATAATTCAAGGGTGTCAATTCTTCTTCGATCTTCCTTATTCATTGTCCAGCTCTCTCATGCGTATGAGGCGATTGAAAACACCGTGGCTTGGGTCAGGTGCACCTTAGTCTTCAAGGTGACATCTTTGCTTTTTAACGTTTTAAAGAGATCTTTGCAGCAGATTTGCCCAATGCAATGTGTCTTGTGATTTCTTGACTGCTGCTTCCACGGGTGTTAATTGTGGATCCAAGTAAAATGAAATATTTGACTTCAATCTTTTCTCCGTTTATCATGTTGTTGCCGATTGGTTCAGTTGTGAGGATTTTTGTTTTCTTTATGTTGAGGTGCAATCCATACTGAAGGCTGTGGTCTTTGATCTTCATCAGTAAGTGCTTCAAGTCCTCCTCACTTTCAGAAAGCACGGTTGTGTCATATGCATAACACAGGTTGTTAATGAGTGTTCCTCCAATCCTGATGCCTTGTTCGTCTTCATATAGTCCAGCTTCTTGGATATTTGTTCAGCATACAGATTGAATAGGTATGGTGAAAGGATACAACCCTAATGCACACCTTTCCTGAATTTAAACCATGCAGTATGCCTTGTTCTGTTGGAACAGCTCCTTCTTGATCTGTGTACAAGTTCACAGAAAAAGAAAAAGACTCTCAACAAGATGGATGGACACAGTGACTGCAACAATGGGCTCAAGCATTACAAGGATTACGAGGATGATGCACAACTGGTCAGGGTTTCCTTCCGCTGTACAAATCGCCGCTGTGAGTAGGAATTGACTCGATGGTGTCTAACAACAACAACAGAGAATAGTCACTTTTTTTTCTTTCCATGAGCTTCTTGAATATATTAACCTTACTTTACATGTACTGTATTGTCAGTGATGTCTGTGGCACACAATATTTAAAAGTGATTTTATAGTAGGAGAGGCTACTTTGAGGACAGAGGCCCCGAGTGGCACAACTGGTTAAGTGCTGGACTACTAACCTAAAGGTTGACAGTTCCCAGAGGCACTTGGGAAAAAAGTCCTGGCGATCTGCTTCTGAAACAGGCATGAAAACCCTATGGAGGGCAGTTCTACTTAGAAACACATAGGGTTTCCAGGAGTCAGAATCGACTCAAAGGCAACTGGCTTTTACTTTTAGGAGGCATGCCTCAATACAAATATAATAAATAATAAACTATATAATTTGGTCAAAATATATGGATATACTTGATCCTTTGGTCTATTGAATCTTCATACCCAACGCTGTCTATATGTTCATCCACTCTGGTAAAAAATGAATTGGAAGTTGATTTTCAATGCAGAATTAATATGCAAAATACTCAGATTACAGATGTTAGCAAGTGGATACTAGATACAGAAAATTTCACAACAAGAAGTGACATAATCACTTAGCTTCATATTCTTAATTTTTTTAAAGAATAAATCATGGCATGGAGAGACATTAAGGAACTTTTCCAAGCCAAATATTTTATAAATGTCATAGTCAGGATTTGAAACTGGGTCTCTTGGTCTTCAGAAGTGTCTTCATTTATTCTCTGTTACTCTTTAAGCTTTGTGAACCAAGGTTCTTCAGTCAAAACTAGGTCATTTTAAGCAAATTCTTTATCTTTGGAAAGTGGAAATTGTTCATCTTCATCAAGATTTAATTTCTTGACATTATTTTCAGGTTTATATTAAAGACATTGAAAGCCTTGAGAAGTGTCAAATAAATTAAATGATCAAATTGCTCTCTTTTTAATATAAGTGTGAATTAATCTTACATGTGTGAATTACATTTAATTTTATTGATAAAATTTTTAAGAAATGGGAGAATCATCTTTTTTTATATAACCTAGCTTTGCAATGTCAGTTTATTAATGCTAACAAATCTCAGCCACATTGAAGTTAAACTTATATGTCTCATGCACACGTTTTATGCCACACTTTAACTATCCAATATATGCTTGAAAATATACATTTATTTAAATTTATTAGACCATACATATGTATGCAGAAACTATTTTGTAAAAGTCAATATACCTTTTATTCATACCATTCTCATTATCTTTACTCTTAATATTTTTAATATCAGAAATAATAGCATTTCAACTACCTCTTCCCATTTTCTTGTCTCCTGTCAAATAGATTTGTGTGTTACTGATTGCTTTGTAGTAGAGCAGCATGAGTTCCTACTCCTAAACAATATGATTCCACTCAAAATGATGCCTTTGGGCTACCAATCATAGGCAAAGCACAGCATGAGAGTTGAAATACAGTATGTGAAATCTACCCATGATCCACAAAGACGTGCTTTTTCTATGTATCTTAGCAACTCTCCACAAAAATTGATTTCAAAGAATATTCTTATATTTTAAAATTTTAAACATTTTAAATGGACCATTTTATTGCAACAATCTTAAAGTCTCTTTTTAACTGCCTAAGAGCTGCCATTGGCTATAAATAAAAGAAAGGTAAATTCCTCATTGGTTTTGTTTTTGTATATTTGTTAATGCAATCACATGTATTTTAATATAAAGGAAGGGAATAGAATGGTGGTATTGCTAGTTTTTTGTGTGCTCATTTTCTGGTTTGATTTTTATTTCAAGAGGAAAGCTTCCTGAGTAATTAAAGTAGACTTGAGTGAATACTAGAATTTTTCTTTTTTACTTTGAGTTCATTGATAGCCATCTAAAATATGAGTGTGATTTTAACAAAATATAGAAATGCTAATGTAATGAAAAGGGAGATTGAGGCAACATGACAAAGACATAGAAATATTAATTTTCTTGGCAGTGTTTACTATTATTTTCTAAAGGACAAAATAAATTTCCATACTGTATGTTTGTTTCTGCCAATTATCAGTGTCTGGTTAATTTTTTAAAATATCTTTTACTCAAAATATGCTTTATTTAATATAAGAGTGCCGGATACCATAATTTTCCTAAAAACAAAATTAATTTCCATATTTGCTGGGTTTTTTTGGCAACAAAATGTGTGGTTATTTTTTAAAATGTTACTCAAAACATGCTTTATTTAATAGAAAATTGTGGGATAAATATTTTAAAATTTGTAATTAGCAAAAGCAACTTTATTCAAAATCATTTTTCTATCTCCTACAGAAAAAGGTATTTCAGCCCTGTTGGCACAGTGGTTAAAGAGATTGACTGCTAACCAAAAAGTTGGCAGCTCAAATCCACCAGCTGCTCCTTGGAAACCCTACAGGACAGTTCTACTCTGTCTTACAGGGTCGCTATGAGTCAGAATCAACTCGACGGCAATGGATTTGGTTTGGTTTCTCACACAGTAACACTAAAATGTTATTCAGTGTCTTTCTTAAATCCAAGAATATGAAAACAAAATTGTCGATGAACAAAAGAATAATCAATATATCTTCCCAGTGTGGAGGCTAGACACTTCTGAGAGTTAGAGTAACTAGATGGCATGAAGGTACCTAATTCTTTTAAAGGCATTGGCTGTAGAATGAAAAAAAAAAAGGAAATTCTGTAAGAAATTTCTTCATTACAACTCCATCAGTTCTAGTACAGCTGGGATCCCCAAATGGAAAACAGGATTTGGAGTGATACTGAAGCCAGATGTGCTCAGCCAAACTAAGCATAGATTCTCTTTAGATCATTTATCTAGTGAAGAGTTAATGGTATAGAGAAAAGAATACCACAAGTAAGTAATTTAGGTTAAAGTTATACATTCTCAGTAAGATTTTTTAGTTTATATTGAATTTTTTGGGCTGTCAAACCATATGTATAATGACTTGGCGAATTCAACACAATTATTTTTTGTTGTTGCTTTATTCTTTGGTCTGCTACTATAAAGACATGTAAAAGCAGTTTATCATGAAGTTATTTGGTAGGAGTCAAGGGTAAAAAAATAAAATAAAAACTATTCTTCTTAGATAAAGTTAAAGAATGAAGCCTGGAGCAGTAAGGTTCCCTAAAACTAATTTATCAACTTCCAAATGTTTTCTCCTGGATATACTTCTGGACAAAGCACTAAAGACATGGCTGATATACTACCTTTTTTCTCAGTATATATGTGACTCTGTCCTAAAGATGAGAGTTTCTATCTATGTAACTTTCCACAATGTCTTCAGGGGATTAGACTCAGTATACTTTGATTCTGAACAAATACAATCAATTTATAGAGACATAGTTAAATAAATTGATTAAATATTTCATTTATTTACTCACTCATTTAACACATGTGAAAAACAAACTATATACATTTTCTAGGTATTACATGCAAAGAAATTTTAAGTTTCAGCTCATTTTGTAGAATAAACAGTATTTTACTAAACAGAAATTATTTTTGTACATTTGTATTTAATTTGGTTCAATCTGTAGTCTTTACTTTTTAATTATATTTTAATTTGTATAACAATTTCATATTCGTTTTTATAATATTGCATTTACTTGTATAATTATTTTTATGAATCATTAAGTATCATACCATTCATGAAATAGAATCCTTCCATGAACTTTCTGTCTAAACCAGAAGCAAAGGATAAGGGAGAATGATATAGTAAAAAAAAACACTAAATTAAGGGTTGGAAAACTTGGTACTATCTCTAAATCTGTTGTTTCTGGATGCTGTGGAGTTGATTTCCAATTCGTAGAGACCCCACGTAACAAAGTAGACCTGCCCCATAGGGTTTTCTTGGCTGTCATCTTTATGAAGCAGATCAGCAGTTCTTTCTCCTGTGGAGACACTGGATGGATTTGAAAAGTCAACACTTCTGTTAGCAGCCTAGTGCTTAACCATTGCACACTAGTGCTTATTATCCTTAATTCTGGAACTGTGCAAATGATTAACATGCTTGACTGCTAAAGGAAAGGTTGGCAGTTTGAGCCTACCCTGTGACAACTTGAAAGAAAAGCCTGGTGATGTCCTTCTGAAAAATTCTGTCATTAAAAACTCTATAGAGCACAGTTCTACTCTGACAAACATGGAGTCACGTTGATTTGGAGTTGACTCCACAGCAACTGGTTTGGTTTTTTGTTTGTTTTTTTAATCCCTATTTCTTTTATTAGATAGTTTTGGCTTTGCCATTTAGGTTTTAGGGATTTGATTTCTTCTTATATAAACTGAGAGTGCATAGCTAAAACATTTTTAAATTTTGTTCAGCCTAACTATGCAGTGAGTTAATAAACCTCCTGTCATGGATTGAATTGTGTCCCCCAAAAAATGTGTATAGCAACTTGACTAGGTCATGATTCCCAGTATTGTATGATTGTGTAATCTAATGTGATTTCCTTATGTGTTGTAAACTCTATCACTATGATGAGATTATATGTGATCTCCTTATGTGTTGTAAATTCTATCACTGTGATGAGGTTATGCTGATGAGGTTTACAAGATTAGATAGTGTCATAATCCAATGTCTTTTGAGACATAAAAGAGAGAAGCGAGCAGAGACACATGGGAACCTCATATCACCAAGAAAACAGTGCCAGCAGCAGAGAGCGTCCTTTGGACCTGAGGTTTCTGCGCTGAGATGCTCCCAGACCAAGGAAAGACTGATGCATCACAAGGACCTTTTTCCAGAGCTGACAGAGAGAAAGCTTTCTCCTGGAGCTGATGCCCTGAATTTGGAGTTGTAACCTACAGGACTGTGAGAGAATAAACTTCTCTTTGTTAAAGCCATCCATTTGTGGTATTTCTGTTGGAGCAGCACTAGATGACTAAGACAACTCCCTTTCTATATCTCACTCTTGGATATCAACTAGGCTACCGTATATTATGTTCTATATTTGTTTGCCAACCATGCCCTCTGCACAAAATGCTAATTTTTTTTACATCAACATGAAACAAAAAATTGGCACACTGTATGTACAAAATACCTGGGGAGGGTGGGGTGGCTGTCAAACAAACATAGAACATGTTCATTATTTGCATAAAAATATGATACTTTCTCAGATATATATTCTATCAATACCCTTAAATTCTGGTGATTGGGCAGTGTAGTAGGCAAAATAATGCCCCTTCCAAATATGTTCACGCCCTAATTTATGAAACCTGTGAATATACTTCAATATATGTGAAAATGGAATTAAGGTTTTAGACGGAATTAAGGTTGCTATTTAGCGATCCATTAAATCGGGAGATTATACTGGATTACCTAGGTGGGCCCAATCTGATCACATGAACTTTTAGAAATGAAATGGAAGTCAGAATATTGGATCCCAAAGAGGACCCTGAAAAAGGAGAAGAGATTTGAACTATGACAGGTAATCAACTGCCATTGCTGGCTTTGAAAATGGAAGAAATGTGCCAAGGAATCTAGATGATCTCTAGAAGATGGGAATAGTCCTCAATTCACAGCCAGCAAGGAAACCAGGCACAAAGCATCAAGGAACTGAATTCTGCCAACAACCCAACCCAAAGAGCAGAAAAAACATTCTACCCTAAAACCAGTAGAAATAAATGCAATCCTGTAGACAACTTGATTTTTAGCCTGGTGAGACCCATGTTAGATCTGTAATAAGATAAAGTTGTGTTGTTTAAACCAGTACATGTATCTTAATTTGTAATGGAAGCAATAATAATCTAATACAGGCAGTTAAAACTTGATAAGGAGGCATTGACCCAAAGACACCAACATCACTGGTCTCTCTTGATTTATTTCATGTTAATTGTTGACTTAGGCCTGTGCTTGATTTCAAATATGTTTTATCATCCTAGTGTGGTAAATCAGGGTTCCTTGCACTTGTAGTAATTTAGCTATGTGCTTTATATCTTCAGGAAATAAATTGACAGGATGTGATAAGAGTACAAAATTTGTGCGGAGGAGAAAAAAGTAAAATTGATAGACCGGGAGAAACCAAATTATGGTAAAAAATTTAGGCTTAAAACCTAAAAGAGTATGAATTTGAACCAACAACTAAATTACATCAAATGTGAAATAAACAAATATACTGAGCTAGATTCCAAGGATGGAGTTCCTGGGTGGTAAAAATTGTTAAGCGTTTGATTACCTGACAAAAGATTTGTGGTTCGAACCCACCTAGAGGCAACTCAGAAGACATGGCTGGTGATCTGCTTCTGAAACCCTATGGAGCAGTTCCGGATGGTACACATGGGACTGTTATGAGTTGGAACAACAGGTTCCCTGGAAATTATAAAAATCTATTATACTGATATCAAGAAACATATTTTAATGGTTAACATGACTAAATATGAGGCAATGAGAGAGCTAGAAAAAAAGGTATATATATATATATATACTTTTAAATGGTAATGTTGTTGTGTGCCATCTAGTTGATTCTGACTCATAGTGACCCTATATACAATTAATTAATTGATTTAACAAATATTTATTGACTCTTATATCAAGCCTATATGGAGATAGAGTTAGATGCTGTGGATAAATATTAAAGAAAATGTATATAATTCAGTCATAATGGTTTCATTGGAGATAAAAAAATATTAAATCAAAACATTGTTGCTGTTAGGTACCATCAAGTCAGTTCTGACTCATAGCGACCCTATGTGCAACAGAATGAAACACAGCCCGGCCCTGCTCCATCCTCACAATTGTTGTTACCTTTGAGCCCATTGTTGCAGCCACTATGTTAATCCATCTCCCTGAAGTCTTCGTTTTTTTCGTTGACTCTTTACTTTACCAAGCATGATGTCCTTCTCCAGGGACTGGTCCCTCCTAATAACATGTCCTAAGCATGTGAGACAAAGTCTAAGGAGCATTCTGGCTATAGTTCTTCAAAGACAGATTTGTTCATTCTTTTGGCAGTCCATGGTATATTCAGTATTATCCGCCAACACCATAATTCAAAGGCATCAATTCTTCAGTCTTCCTTATTCATCGTCCGGCTTTCTCATGCATATGAGACAATTGAAAACACCATGGCTTGGGTCAGGTGCACCTTAGTCTTCAAGGTGACATCTTTGCTTTTTAACACTTTAAAGAGGTCTTTGCAGCAGATTTGCCCAATGCAATGCATCTTTTAATTTCTTGACTGCTGCTTCCATGTGTGTTGATAGTGGATGAAATGAAATGAAATCCTTGACAACTTCAATCTTTTCTCCATTTATCATGCTGTTGCCTACTGGTCCAGTTGTGTGGATTTTTGCTTTCTGTATGTTGAGGTGCAGTCCATACTGAAGGCTGTGGTCTTTGATCTTCATCGGTAAGTGCTTCAAGTCCTCTTCACTTTCAGCAAGCAATGTTGTGTGATCGGCATAATGCAGGTTGTAAATGAGTCTTCCTCCAATCTTGATGCCGCGTTCTTCTTCATATATATAGTCCAGCTTCTCAGATTGTTTGCTCATCATACAGATTAAATAAGTATGGTGAGAGGATTCAACCCTGACACACAGCTTCCTGACCTTAAACCACGCAGTATCCCCTTGTTCTCTTCTAATGACTGCCTCCTGATCTATGTACAAGTTCCTTGTGAGCACGATTAAGTGTTCTGGAATTTCCGTTCTTCACAGTGTTATCCATAATTTGGTATGATCCACACAGTTGAATGCCTTTGCATAATCAATAAAACACAGGTAAACATCTTTCTGGTATTCTCTGCTTTCAGCCAGGATCCATCTGACATCAGCAATGATATCCCTGGTTCTATGTCCTTTTCTGAATTTAGCTTGAACTTCTGGCAGTTCCCTATAGATGTACTGTCGCAGCCACTTTTGAATGATCTTCAGCAAAATTTTACTTGCATCTGATATTAATGAGGAAGTTTAGCATAAATCTCCACTTAATTCATTTACTTCTTTAACAAACAACATTCTGTACTTCCTCTTCTCTTATCATTTACATTCATAACAAATCAAATATCATGAAAATCAACTTGATATTATTACACAATTTTTCTTTTCCATAAAAAATAAATTTTAAAATTTTCAGGGAGTAGTTAAATCCAAATTGTCTTTTAAAATTTGTCATTGTTTAGGTCTAGAGGTAGTCTGAATAAAATACAATATTTTTAAAAATTTATGAAATTCTGGTAGGATTGTGAATTCAAATTTATACACTAGCTTTTAAGTTCTCACTGCACTAAAAAAAAAAAAAAAAAAAAGGAAACTTGAAAGTATATGTGTTATATTTAAGGCAGTGCTTTGGTTTATGTCAAAAACAAGATGCAAAATTTCAATTAACTAGATCAAGGTTGGTAAACTTTTTCTGTAAAGGGTCAGATACAAATATTTTAGGTTTAGCAGGGAAAATGGTTTATGTTACAACTACCCAATTCTTACATTGTAGTGCAAAAGCAGCCATAAATAAATAAAACATAATAAATGGTAGTAGCTGTGTTCCACAAAAACTATTTACCAAAAGAGGCAGTGGGTTGGATCTGGCCCATAGGACATACTGGCAGACTTTGAATTAGTCTATAATACCTAGGTATGTATGTATGTGTATATATATATATATTTACATATTTATGTATATTTATATATATTTATATATATTTATATATATATAACCAATTTTATATATATAACCAATTTTTAATTAAGGGACAGGAATGCAATTTAACATGACCACACACGTATATAAATGTAATTGCAGAAAAATTATATGATGATATGTATTGGCAGATATTGAGGTTTACTAATTCAATCTATTATGGGTGGTATGGAAAAAGTTCGCTGAAAAAGTTGTATTGGACTTAATATCAAAGGAGAAGAAGTTAAAGATGCAAAAGATTTAAAGATTATAAAAGCTATTGCACAATTGAAATGGTTTTATCATGTCACTTACTTTCATTACTTTAAAACCCTACTCTTTTTCTACCATGTGCAAATACTCTGGTAGGTTCTGAAAATATGAAAATGAGTTAGTCACAGTCTCTAACATCAGGGAATTCATCCTCCCATAAGCCATTTGCCACAGAATAGCAGTAATCAAATTTATGTCTCTCACCCTCAAAATTCTACTCCTCATTTCATGTTCTTTCTCTTGCATGGGGGAAAGAAGCAAATGCTTGTTTCAGTATCAAAGAAGGATACAATGATTTCCTGAATATTTCATTATTTCCAGTTTTCTAGTCTTCCCTAGTGTTCAGAGGACATTGAACATTTTTGGCAAGTTTTTAGCACTATTTTAGCCAGGTCACTCATCACTAGTACTGTAATGGCTGAACAGAAGCAGAGCACACTCTTCCCAGCTGATTTTTTTTCAGGTGTGCTCTTTATAGCTGTCCTAATGGGCAAACAGTCACTGCATCTCTAGCTGTTGGCATATGGCATCCAGGAGGACAAGGCAGCCTAGACAGCCCATCAGATTAACCATGTAATAGACCCAGAAGCTGCTTTAAAGCCGTAAAACAAAATTGCTTATGGAATCTGCCGGCACGCCAGATGCTGCTATTGGAAGAAATACCTTCCAGTGCTTAGCATCTGGATCTCATAGATGCCAGAAAAAAAAAGAGGAGAATTTGCAATCCACTACCAATGAGATTGCTTTTGTAACTTAAGAATTTTTTAAATATTTTTTAAAATGGCAAATCCATAATATTGCAGCAGAGGTTAAAATTAGGTATCGCCCGTATACTTGTAGGTATGCCACTATTAGCCACATTCTCCATACAATCCTTAGGCAGCTGGTTGATTATTATTCAAATAAATCAGAACACTGAGAATCTTGAATTTGAATGTGAATTTTCAATCTGTTTCCAATATGGTTATTTTATCGATATTTTGCATAATAACATTCTTTCCAACTGAATGTGAATTCTATATTTAAAAAAGGCAAGGGATAATGTTTTCATATTAGCTCAAACTAGCTTGCTTTCTGACTGCTAATTATATAATTCAATATTATAGCTAAAGACATAACTCCAGAATATCAATTAACTGCTTTTCAGTGGAATTGTTTTTCTAAGCCAACTAAACAATGGATTTATTTGACTAATTCAATTTAAAGTCTATTAGACTCAGTCTTTAAGCCCAAACATAAAGTCAGTTATTTCTTGTGAGTATACAGCATAGTTCATTAGTGTTGCCTAAATTCTAAAGATAAGAATAGCAACTAATGCATTTAGATCTCTTAATATTGATCTATGATGTGAAAAAAAATAATGTGTTAAATCCCCAACTTATAAATTTTAGCGATGTTGTCTACCTTTTATTTTACTTGACTCAGATGATTCTTTTCATATTACACAAACCAAATTCATTGAACAAGGATATTGAATGTGAATATTTGGTGGTACAATTTTCTATGTATCCTAAATTTATAATTTTCTATGTTCTAATATTAAGCTCCATAATATATATCTGTGATGTTCAAAATTCATCAATGTTCCAATTTGACCAAATGGTTAATTACACAGTCTAATTTTACCAGAAAGCTACTAGTTCATCATTTTATTTTTAAATATGAACCCTTATTCTTATAGTACCAAAACATGCAATAGTGAATTCCAGTAATTATGAATATATTGTAACTTTTAGTCATTAATGTACTTAAAAAACAAACAAACAAATCCATTGCCATAGAGTTGTTTCCAATTCATAGCAACACTATAGGACAGAGAACTGCCCCATATGGTTTACAAGGAGCAGCTGGTGGATTCAAATTGCTGACCTTCTGGTTAGCAGCTGCTCTCTTAACCACTGTGCCACCAGGGCTCCAATACACTATTAGGCAGTAATAATTAAACTCTACTGATTAGGATATTACACTATGCAGATAGATAGTCCTGGAGATGGAAAATGGTATGTGTTTCTTCAAATAGAATTAAAAAAATCCTTTACCAGTTTTCTGGGAAAACTTGAATTAATGGGGGGGAATTTTATTGGTTTTGAGGGTTTTTCCCCCTATCATTTTCTCTTAAGTCTTTGATTGTAACAAAAATATATTTATTGGTGAAAATTTTGGAGAACCATATGGCACTATATATCCAAATTAAAATTAATTCCCTTACATACAGTAATTAGAATTGAAGCACTCCAAATTCTAAATATGTTTTCACAAGTGTGTAAATACTATATTTACATATATAGGTATCTGTGTGTGTGTGTGTGTGTGTGTAAGGATGTTCATGCATTGCTTGTTGTAGTTAAAAAGAAATAGAAATAATCTAAATGTTCATCAATGAAGAATAGGTAAAAAAATTAAGTAAATTACATAAGAAGGGACATTTTAATACTTAAAAGAATTGGTAGGTTTCTTTCTACTGACGTAAGAAGAGCATTAAGCTATGGTATTGAGTAAAAATAGCAAGATACAAACATTTTCTAGAGTATAATCTCATTTATACATCTATAAAACAAAGGTCGAATGGCATCACATTTTGAATTTTGGAACTGAAATTGAAATGCTTAATAGTGACTTCTCTACCTCACTGTTCAAGAGGATAACATATAAAAAAGACTAATACCAAAAAAAGGAAAAAAGAGGAAAACAATCAGAATAGACAGTGCAAATGATAACATGCGAAAAATTATAAGACTAAAATTATAAGACTAAAACAAAAATATTGGCATCCTCAAAATAAATGTAAAAGTGATGTGGATATATAGCAAACAAAAAATTAAGTACATTTAAAAACTAACTCTTGTGTCTGTACAGACAAATTGTATATTGGTTGAATATATAGTTAATACCTAATTGCTCAGATCAGATTGTTTCCTAGTTTCATGTGTAATAACAAGTATCTCTAGCACCAGATTTTTATTTTCCATTTGATTTTATAATTTCTCGTTTTCTTTCCATTTTAAAGGTGGTTGTCTTAGTCATCTAGTACTGCTATAACAGAAATACCACAAGTGGATGGTTTTAATGAAGAGAAGTTTATTTCCTCACAGTCAAAGTAGGCTAAAAGTCCAATTTCAGAGTGTCAGCTCCAGGGGAAGGCTTTTCCTCTCTGTCGGCCTTCTCTTGGGTGTTTCCTTGGACTAGGAGCTTCTTGGCACAGGAACCCCGGTCCAAAGGACGCGCTCTGCTCCTGGCACAGCTTTCTTGATGGTATGAGGTCCCCCTGTCTCCGCTCACTTTTGTCTCTTATATCTCAAGAGATTGCCTCAGGACACAATCTAGTCTTGTAGATCCAGTCCTGCCTTAACTAACACAACTGCCGCCCATCCTCCCTCATTAACATCATAGAGGAAGGTTTACAATATACAGGAAAATCACACAGTACGAGGAATCATGGCCTAGCCAAATTGATACACACTTTTCTGGGGGGAAATAATTCAAACCATGACAGTGGTCATGACAAAAGTTACTACCATTTATCCAGAATAGCTTTGTGTCAGGCAGCCACTGTTTTAAGGAGAATAAAGCCAGTTGCCATTCAGTCTATTCTGACTCATGGTGACCCCATGTGTGTCAGCGTAGAACTTTGCTTCTTAGGATTTTCAGTGGCTGATTATTCATAAGTAGATCACCAGGCCTTTCTTCTAAGGTGCCTCAGGGTAAACTCAAACTTCCAACATTTAGATTAACAGTCAAGTGCATTAACCATTGTACCACCCAGGGATGATAGGGGGTGAATATTATTATCCCTATCTTATAGATGGGAGAACAAAAACTTTGAGGGCTGAAGAGATTGGCCAAACTGTCTACTGGTTACCAAACCAGGGTTTAAATCTGCCTCAATCTGATTTCAAACCAGTGTTCTTTCTACTACACAGTGTTAAGTGATTTAAAGGAAATTGAATTAAGTGCATGATCATAAATTTTCATGGCAAAAGTTTGTTAAATAGATCTGTATTCAGTCAAGAAAAGCTTGGCATGTCTGTTTAAATTGTTACGTTTTTCATGGATTGAAAGCTTTCATTTTGACACAAATTTAATCTGCTTTTAAAATAGAGTGATAGGTCTGATACACAGAGGTGAAGTGATGAATGTAATATTTCTTGACTATAGCAAGACTTTTGTAACACACTACTTACATACCAATAAATCTGGTAAAATACGCTTTAAATTATCAAACTGTTAGCCAAGAGCATTACTAAATACTGTCTTTGTTAAGAATATGTACTAAAGCACAATTGTTGTTGCTGTTGGGTGCCATCAAGCCAATTTTTGACACCTAGAGATCCCATGTGACAGAGTAGATATGCATCACAGGGTTTTCTAGGCAGTAATCTTTACGGAGCAGATTGCCAGGTCTTTCTCCTGTGGAGCTGCTGGTAGGATTCAAATTACCAACCTTTTGGTTAGCAGTTAAGCATTTAAGTATTGCACTACCAAAAGAAAAAAAAAAAAAAAAAAAACTCGTTGCCATAGAGTCATTTCCAATTCACAGCGACCCTATATTACAGAGTAGAACTGTTCCAAAGGATTTCTGAGGAGTGGCTAGTAGATTCCAACTGCCAACCTCTTGGTTAGCAGCTGAGCTCTTAAAAACTGCACCATGAGGACTCCACATATATATGATAGTTGCCATCAAGCCAACTTTGACTAGTGGGAACCCGACGTGGGTAGGAGTAAAACTATGTACCACAGGATTTTCAAAGGCTGATTTTTTGGGAACTAGATTGTCAGGCCTTTCTTCTGAGGCACTTCTGGGTGGACTTGAACCTCTAACCTTTCAGTTAGCAGCTGAGTGTGTTAACAGTTTGCACTATCCAGGGACTCCATTATATACAAATGTGTAGTATATATATGTATTTGTAGTATGTGTGTGTACGTGTATGTATATATATAAACCCAAAACCAAACCCATTGTCATTGAGTTGATTCTGACTCATAGCAACCCTATAGGTCAGAGTAGAACTGCCCCCATAGGGTTTCCAAGTTGCTGCTGGTAGATTCAAACTGCTAACCTTTGGGTTAGCAGCTGAGCCCTTAACCACTAGGAAACCAGTGCTCCATATATATATACGTACATACATATATATATATATATATGTACATACACATAATATTTAAAAGTATTACAACTCCCTTGGCAACCTCAAATCACTGCCATTAGTCAATTCCGACTCACAGTAACCCTACAAGACAGAGTAGAACTGCCCCTTAGGGTTTCCAAGGCTGTAGTCTTTACAGAAGCTTTATTCCACATTTTTCTCCCATGTAGCAGCTGATGGCTCCTTTATGTTGCGTTAGTTATATTATATTAGTATATTATTTAATTAGTATATTAGTATCTGAGGAGCCCTGGTGGCTCCGTGATTAAAACTCTAGGCTGCTAATTGAAAAGTTAGTAGTTCGAAGCCACCAGCTGCTCTGCTGAATAAAGATGTGGCCGTCTACTTCCGTAATGAATTACAGCCTTGTAAACCCTTATGGGACAGTTCTACGTTGTCCTATAGGGTCACTATGAGTTGGAATCAATCAACGGTGGTGAGTTTTGGGTTTTGGATATCAGTATCTTAAATTCATACTCTGATATAAATGACTAATATTGTTATCCCTAAAGCAGATTTTGAAGGTCAGTCATAGGGGAGAAAGAATAAAGTTCCCGAAAGAATGAAATAGTTCAGAAAAGAGCAATAACAGTAAAAAAGTTTATAGAAGGCACTGACATTTGAAGATAAGAAACAAAAAAAATCACAAATTCCTTTTATTTCTGGAAAGATGATAGTCAATAAGGTAAATTACAGAAGGGTATACATTCTGTTATTTACTGTTGGAATTTTAAGGCCTCTCTTCAAGCATGAAATTAGTTGTTTTAGTTTCCATCAAAGTAAGTATCATTTATCACAATAGGATGTTTAGTAAATATAAATATTACTTGCTAGCCCACATAACACAGAATAGATAGATCCAAGCCCCTCTCCTTTCGCATTGCCATAGAGTCCAAACATAAAACCCCAAAAAAGATGAGATGGAAGGAATAAAGATCTGTCATCTTTTTTTTTTTTTTTTAAATGTTCCTGTGCTAACCCTCATTGAGAAGGATTGACACAAAGTGGCTGTAGCAATGGCCTCAAACATAGCAACGATTGTGAGGATGGCACCTGACCCGGCAGTGTTTCCTGTTTTGTACTATTGTACGTGGGGTCGCTATGAGTCAGAACGAACTCAATGGCACCTAACAACAACAAAAAGCTAACCTACGTTTTTCCTCTGTTTCCAGAAGGTGTTTACAATTCCAGAAATTAAATATATATATACACACATTGGCTAGGTGATTCCTGGTGGGATATTTTCTTTAGCCTCTGCAACAGTCAGCCTAGCTTCCTTGTCAGTAACACTCCACTTTCTTAGAAATTTGATGGTTTGCTACAGCCCTGGTTGCACAATGGTTGAGCACTGGACTGCTAACCAGAAATTAAGCAGTTTGAACCCACCAGTGGTTCGACGAGAGAAAAGACCTAGTGATCTGCTCCTGTAAAGATTGCAGCCTAGGAAACCCTATGGGGCAGTTCTACTCCATTCTATAAGGTTGTAATGAGTTGGAATAGATTTGACAGCACAAAACAAAAGCAACACCTCTCATACATTCTAAATATTCCTGCATTTAAGAAAATGCATTGCGACCCTGCTATGTGTCAGATATTCCCTTTTATTCATCTCATAGGTTGTTGTTTTCGGATGCGGTCTAATTAATTCCAACTCTTAGTGACCCCATGTGACACAGTAGAGCTGTCCCATAGAGTTTTCTTGGCTGTAATCTTTATGGAAGCAGATTGCAAGGTCTTTCTCTTTCAGAGCTGCTGGGTGAGTTTGAACCACCAACTTTTCGGTTAGCAGATAAGCACTAGCTCGTGAGTAGAAGTACAATGGTCCACAGGAACAAGAATCCTGAAATTCTTTTGAATAATTAATGACAACAAGGTGGATCTTGATTAGTGTATTTTATATATTCTATTGTTTAAGGGAGGAGCCTTGGTAGGCCAGCCAAACAGAGTTGGTGTGTGCATGTGAGTGTGTGGGTCTCTTTCTCTGTATATATACATACATATATGCATACAAACATACATATATTTTTATTTCTTACATCTGTTGCACAAAATGTTTGATTAACTAGACCACTCCATTCTATTGTTGTTGTTAGGTGCTGTCGAGTCAGCTCCGACTCACAGCAACCCCATGTAAAACAACAGAACGAAACACTGCCTGGTCCTGCGCCATCCTCACAATCGTTGATATGCTTGAGCCCATTGTTGCAGCCACTGTGTCAATCCATCACATTGAGGATCTTTCTTTCTTTCGCTGACCCTCTACTTTATCACGCATGATGTCCTTCTCTAGGAATTGATCCCTCCTGATAACATGTCCAAAGTATGTGAGAAGCAGTCTCACCATCCTTGCTTCTAAGGAGCATTCTGGCTGTACTTCTTCCAAGACAGATTTGTTCGTTCTTCTGTCAGTCCATGGTATATTCAATATTCCTCTCCAACTCCACAATTCAAAGGCATCAATTCTTCTTTGGTCTTCCATATTCATTGTCCAGCTTTCTGGACTGGTTTGTTCCTTCTTTTGGCAGTCCGTGGTATATTCAACATTCTTCACCAACACCATAATTCAAGGGTGTCAATTCTTCTTCGATCTTCCCTATTCATTGTCCAGCTTTCTCATGCGTATGAGGCAATTGAAAGCACCATGGCTGAGTCAGGTGCACCTTAGTCTTCAAGGTGACATCTTTGCTTTTCAACATTCTGTAATCATTCTATAATCAGATAATATTAAAGCAGAAGGCATTACGTTAAACATAACATTAACATTTGTAGATGTGAAAAAAAGGGTTCTAGGCTAAGTATGTTTTATGGATTGACTATTGCAAAAATACATATATATATCATACTGCAAAAAAACAAACAAAAAACCCATAAAACCACCTTATTCACCTAATTAGTGTAGATTTTTGTGTCACATACAAGCAATTTGTTCAATAAATGTTTTACTGAGCATATAATTAAACCACTGAACCGGTTGCCATCGAGTCAATTCTGAGGATGAGCATGTAATTTCGGACAGTATAAAGGGGCACAATGGACTAAATTAAGGTGGTGTTTGAAAAGTGATTAATAAACAAGATGAGAACATAGAAGAGAGAAAAAAAAAAATAACCGTAATTCATTTCAGAGGAAATCAGGAAAATATTCACGGACCTGGTAGGACTTAACATTGGTCTTGAAGGATGAGGACAGTTTAATTAGGTTATTAGGCAGATGTTCCTTGAAAGGAGGATTTGTCCAGGAAGAAAAAGTGTGAGAAAAAAATAGAAATAGGCAATTACTGGATACATGAAGATAATGCTAATCATTAATCATTTAGTATTCATTTCTCAATCCATTAAATTAAAAACAAATACCAAAATAGAAAGTGTACAGATTGCTCAGCTTGATGAAACTGTTGTGGATTTAAACTGAGGTTGCATTACAAGTTGGTGGCCTGCAAAGCAAATATTGTGTGATCCAGTTGCTGTTGAGTCGATTCTGACTCATAACAACCCCGTGTGTCAGAATAGAACTAAGTTCATTTAGTTTTCAGTGGCTGATTTTTTTTGGAAGTAGATTATCAAGCCTTTCTTCTGAGACACCTTTGGATGGATTCAAAATTCCAACCCTTAGGATGGCAGCCTAGTGTGTTAACCAGTTGCACCAGCGGGGCCCAGGTCTAAAGGAAATCAAATTAAGCAATTCTATCAGATACTGCGTTTTATCATTGTTTCTATTTCCAAAGTTTTCCTTATATTTTATTCATATTCTCTATGGTATATTATGATTTTTGTACATATCAGACATTACTATCAACACCGTAATTAATACACTGCTACCGTACAGGATATGTATACACTAAATATCACTAGAGTCAGGAATATTAAGTATGAGATTATTTTTCTTTATGCTTTACATTTTAGAATGAAACAAATCTTGTCTAAAATTTAACAATAAAATATAAAACCCTAAAACTACTGATATTTGTCAAGAAAATGGCACCATCAGGGTTTCCATAAATTATATATACAATATAAATATAATATATATAAGTACATATATAATATATACGTATATGATGTACTAATATATACTTTTTTTGAACAAGCAATATATAAGTAACTACCATAACATTGGCTGTTGGGAGCATTACAAATTATATTTTAATTATTTAACACTAGCCAACAACATGGGACTATCTTATGTGTAAACACACTCTAAGAATATGTGATTAACTCTTTGTTTCATCTCCAAGACATCATGCTTGAAAAGACGCTGTGATTGATTATGAGCCTGCAAACCAATATCCGCCCACATCAAAATTCAAGTGCGTCACTGTTGCACAGAAGGATGTTATGGCAGATGTCTTCCAACTGCTTCATAGCTGCATGATTGATGCTGTGAATAGTGATTGATGCTATTGACATGCCATGGCATCTAAAATAGAGCGCGTGTGTGGGGAGACAGTGGTGGTGCATATTTGGGATGAAAAAATCGAGACAGAATTATAGAACTTGAAAAATAGTTGGGCATAATAAAGTGGTGTAGTACGTGGTGAATATAACAGCTGCTTGTGGAAAGGAGAGATATAGTACCAGCAAGAAAATAGTGCAGGGGAAAAAAGAAAAAATGTTTTGTTTTCCTAAGCTGAAAATGTCTGTGGCTTTACCTTTCCAAATATTTTATATTTTACCAAGTTTCATTACAAATGTAGGGGTGGGAGTTGTAAGTGATGTTGAGTGTACGTGTTCTCTTGTTTAATAGAAACGACATTTTATCTGTCACACTTCACCAGTGGAGGAATGAAGGAAAGGGAAGAAAGATACTGAAGGACTTAAGGTTAAAAAGTAAATTGCCCCTGGTTTAACAATTTTAGACCAAATCTTATCTAGAATATTACCTGATTTTCTGCTGTAAAAAGCAGATGTACAAAACAATATGTGTACTACTGTTTCATGAGAAACTATTTGTTCTGTAAGCCTTCACCTGAAATACAATTTTAAAAAAAAGCAGATGTACATAGAGAAATAGATCAGAAGCCTGTTGAAATTAATTTTGTATATTCAGTTTAAGAAAACTTATTTTAACACAAAGAGAAATGGGACCAAATTACCACAGTAAGGAAAGCCTTTTTAGAAAAGACTCATTAACCAGTGAATATACATACAAATGTAAGTAATTTTATGCCTGTCACATGAGGATGGACGCCTGATACATACTATTAAAAAGAAATGGGAGAAGAGGAACATGTTCCCAAGATACATTATACAGTGAAGGATGCTAAGTGCAGATGAAGCCACTACCTACACATTAATTATTATTGATTCTATGTGTTTCCAGTGGTTTTTCAATTGGGAAGAAGTTACTCATTCTTTTCCCGTGGCGATATGAAAATACTTTTCCTTTCCTTTTGCATTCATTTAGAAATCATAAGCATAATAGTACTAAAAATGCACAGAATATGTTACCTTACAAATTAAATAATGCAGTTAATTTTTGTGTATAAGAAGTAAGCTCCTAAAATCCTAAAAAGAAAAAAAAAATATATTAAGAAAAAGAATAAATGACTTCCTTTTTTAGTTTATGTCTATGCATGTTTAGAGAATTTTTAAATTTTACACAAGTAATATCTAACATATATTGGATAGACCCTGTTCTAAGCATCATTATATATATATATATATATGTATAAATATATATACAAATGTGTATATATATATATATATATATATATGTAGTGTGGCACAAACAGTTAAGTGCTCCGACACTAACCAAAATGGTGGTTTGAACCTACTTAGAGGCACTTCACAAGAAAAGCCTGGTAATCTGCTACCAAAAGGTCACAGTCATGGAATACGTACGGAGCACAACTCTACTCCGCAATGTGTGGGGTCACCATATATATATCTTCAGGCTCAGGTTTCGTATATAGATGTAGTTAGGTAAATAGATAGGTAGATTGATAAATGATAACTAGATATACAGATAGATAGACTTTTACATACACATACACATTAATATCCACAATAATCATATGAGGTAAATGTTGTAATCCCCAATATGCTGATCAGGAAAATGACTGAAAGAAAACTTAAGTAACTTTGCTGTTTTAGGTTCCTAGTACCACTGTAACACAAGTACTCAAGTGGGTAATTTTAAGAACAGAAATTTATTTTCTCAGAGTTTAGGAGGCTAGAATTCCAAATACAAGGTATAGCTCTGGGGGGAGGTCCTTCTTTGTCTATTTTAGCTTCTAATCAACCAACCTGTTGCTGACAAGTTGATTCCCACTCGCAGCGACTTTATAGGACAGCGTAGAACTGCCCCATTGGGTTTCCCAGGAGTAGCTGGTGAATTCGAACTGCCAACCTTCTGGTTATCAACAGTAGCACGCCTTAGCTCTTAATCACTGCACCACCAGGGCCCCATTTTAGCTTCTAGCAACCGGCAATTCTTGGGGTTCCTGGGTTTGGATGCTCATCTGCCTCCATATTCAGATAGCGTTCAGCCTTCCCCCTGCGTCTGTCTCTAATCTGCTCTTTTTATAACTCAAAAGTGATTAGATTTTGAACCCACCCTACTTGGGTATGATCTAATTAACATGACAAAGAAAACCCTGTATCCAAACTGTATTACACCCACAGGGATAGAGATTAGGTTTCAACACATATTGTAGAAGGACACAGTTTAATTCATAACACTTGCCCAGTGTTACACAAGAAGTTAGTGGCTGAACTGAGATTACCACTTAGGTAGACTAGTTTCAGAGACTGTACTCTTAAATGCATGTTCAATATAGAGTCTTTGTAATTATATGAAAGACCAAAGAAAGCATTAATATTATTCAAAATACCATTTCTCATGGGTATTATGAAATCGTAGATATGTTTTTTAAACTATTCCAATCTCTAGATTCTTAATCTGGAATCATGCATAGGCTTAAACTCCTCCAAATCTGTGCTTGTGTGCTCTTTTTGCAGCGGGAGGTTCAAAAGCTTTCATTTAATTCTCAAAGGGATATTTGACCAAAAACTTATAAGAAAAATTGATCTAGTCCCAGCCTCTAATTTTACTTGTGAGAAAAATGAGACCTTGATCTGTTACTAAATTTATGAACGGTCTAACAATGGCTGACCTTGGTCAGTACTGGACCCTTGGCTGGGAGGAAGACTCAATGCTACCTAGAGAAAATAGAGTGGGACTAAGACAGAGCAAGGACTATAAGCAAAGTCTGTGTGGGTACCCATCGCTGATTTAGACTTTCATTTGCTTACTCTCCTTCTCTCTTCCTGTTGTATCCAGAAATTATTTTACTTTTTGATATCCAGTATTTTGAAACTGCATCTCTCTAATATGCACTGCTGAAAGTTACTTTGCAAACTTCTGCTCTGGTTTTGTGCACTTGCTTAGTCACCCCTGCCCTTATTCTTTATTGAGAATGAAAACAAACCAATAACAAATACATTTTTAGTGGAAAAGGAATAGAAACAAGACCATAACTCCACAACCAAATTTACAAAATACCAAGGTCCTAAATAATCTGTATTTACATTGGGAGGTGGCCTTGTAAATTTTAATTGTGGGAAGCTAGATTTCTTACTGACTGAATTTAACACCTTGAAGCTTTTCTAAATAAAAGTAAATTTTGGTGCAAAATATAGACAACCTTAATCCAGAGGACAATATAATACTTCAGCAGCCAATCCTGAAAAGATTATTCAGGATGCAATCCAGCGCTACTGGTAACAGAGTACATCACTGAAGATAAATCCAGAATAAATAACATGCTTGATGCTTCTAATTCCTTAAAATCAACGTAAAAACCTTGCAAGCTATTTCATGCCAGGTTTGACAGGTGGTGATAATGTTTGAGGAGTCATAGGATATACTGCACCGATAGCAATGAACGGTGCAGCATTTGAGGTGTGCTTGAGTAAAGAGAGAAACAAGCCTGAAGAAGTCAAATTGAAGTGTTTCATAGCATACCACTTTGCTGAGGTGCCTTTAAACCACCTTGAAATTTTTTCCACTTTTGGAAAGTTTGAGATCAGTAATGCATAAAATGCATTCAGATGAAAATATGGATGGTAATTGTATAAAATTAGAAGAGTTTCAAGAGAAAAGAAAATCTTGTTCCACAAAATGAAGATTTTTTAACTGTGTGACCTTATTAGCTTTGTGAAATCTTTGTAATGCTTTAGATTGATAATTTCTATTAATTACAGGTTTTCGTTTTGTATTTGTTCACATTATGAACCTCCAGCTACAAATGTTCATATCAAAGGTTTTTAGTGTTATGTTTTCTTTAGTATACGAAGTCAGATATCAAGTGTCATTTTTAGAGTTATAGTAAATATGCAGTGAACGTAATTGTGATAATGAGAATCAACATACTGTTTTATAAAGTATTTTGTGTATTAGCTAGTAGGCCTAGGGATATTCTTTTTTTTTAATTTTTTAATTTTTTCTTTACAGAACAAACTAGCTTCTCATTAAACAATTAGTACACATAATGTTTTGTGACATTGTTTACCAACCCCATGGCATGTCAACCCTCTCCCTTCTCGACCTTGGGTTTCCTATTACCAGCTTTCCTGTCGCCTCCTGCCTTCTAGTTCTTGCCCCTGGGCTGGTGCGTCCTTTTAGTCTCATTTTGTTTTACGGGCATGTCTAATATTTGGTTGAAGGGTGAACCTCAGGAGTGACTTCATTACTGAGCTAAAAGGGTGTCCAGAGATCAGACTCTCAGGGTTTCTACAGTTCCTTTCAGACAAGTCTGGTCTTTTTGTTTTTTGTGGGTTAGAATTTTGTTCTACATTTTTCTCCTGCTCTGTGCTGGACCCTCTATTGTGATCCCTGTCAGAGTCGTCAGTGGTGGTAGCCAGGCACTGTCCAGTTGTGCTGGACTCAGTCTGGTGGAGGCTGTAGTAATTGTGGTCCGTCGGTCATTTGGACCAATCTTTCCTTTGCGTATTTGGTTTTCTTCATTCTCCCTTGCTCCAGATGGGGTGAGACCAGTGCAGTATCTTAGATGGCCACTCAGAAGTTTTTTAGACACCAGACACTACTCACCAAAGTAGAATGTAGAACATTTTCTTTATAAACTATGTTATGTCAATTGCGCTAGATGTTCCCCGAGACAGTGGTTCCCACAGCACTCAACCCAGTAATTTGGTCCCTCAGGGAGTTTGGAAGTGTCTGTGGAGCTTCCATAACCTTGTCTTGGACAAGTTGTGCTGGCTTCCCCAGTAATGTGTACTGTCTTACCCTTCACCAAAGTTACCACCTACCTACTGTCTATTCAGTGTTTTTCCATCCCCACCTCTCCCCTCCCTCATAACCATCAAAAATTGTTTCTTTTTGTGTGTAAACCTTGTTATGAGTTTTTCTACTAGTGGTCTCATACAATATTTGTCCTTTTGTGATTGATTTATTTCACTCAGCATCATGCCCTCTGGAATCCTCTATGCTGTAATGCTTCACAGATTCATCATTTTTCTTTATTGTTATGTAGTACTCCATTGTGTGTATGTACCATAGTTTATTTATTCAGTTATCTGTTGATAGGCATCTAGGTTGTTTCCATCTTGTTGCTATTGTGAACAATGCTGCAATGAACATGGGTGTACATATGTCTATTTGTGTGATGACTCTTATTTCTCTAGGTTATATTCCTAGGAGTGGGATTGCTGCATCACATGGTATTTCTATTTCTGCTTTCTAAGGAAGCACCATATTGTTTTCCAAAGTGGTTGCACCATTTTGCATTCCCATCATCAGCCTCTCCAACATTTTTTTTTTTTTTTGATTTGTCCCAGTAATGCTGGGATGAGATGGTATCTCATTGTGGTTTTGATTCGCGTTTCGCTAATGGCTAATGATCGCGAGCATTTCCTCATCTGTCAGCCCCTTAAATGTCTTCTTTGGTGAAGTGTCTGCTTATTTCCTTTGCCCATTTTTTATTTGTATTATTTGTCTTTTTGTTTTGGAGGTGCTGGATTTTCCTGTAGATTTTAGAGATTAGACCTTTGTCCAATTTGTGATAGCCAAAACTGTTTCCCAAGTCTGTAGGCTTTCTTTTTACTCTTTTGGTGAAGTCTTTTGATGAGCATAAATGTTTAATTTTTAGAAGATCCCAGTTGTCTATCTTATCTTCTGGAGTTTGTGTTTTGTTGGTTATGGTTTGTATCCTGTTAATGCCATGTATTAGGACCTCTAGCATTGATCTTAATTTTTCTTCTAAGATCTTTACACTTTTTGGTTTTATATTTAGGTCTTTGATCCATTTTGAATTAATTTTTGTGTATGGTGTGAGCTATGGGTCTGTTTCATTTTTTTGCTGATGGACATCCAGTTTTTCTGGCACCATTTGTTAAAAAGACTGTCTTTTTGCTATTAGATGGACTTTGGGCCTTTGTCGAATATCAGGTGACTGTAGGGGGATGGGTTTACATCTGGGTTCTCAATTCTGTTCCATTGGTCAAAGTATCTGTCGTTGTACCAGTATCAGGCTGTTTTGGCTACCATAGCTGTGCAGTAGGTTCTGAGGTCAGGTAGTGTGAGTCCTCCTACTTTATTCCTCTTCTTCAATAGTGCTTTACCTATCTGCGGCCTCTTCCCTTTCCATATAAAGTTAGTGATTAGTTTTTCCATCTCTTTAAAGAATACTGTTGGTATTTGGAGCAGGATTGCATTATATTTGTAGATTGCTTTGTGTAAATAGACATTTTCACAGTGTAGAGTCTACCTATCCATAAGCATGGTATGTTTCTTCCATTTATGTACGTCTCTTTTGGTTTCTTGCAGTAGTATTTTGTAGTTTTCTTTGTATAGGTCTTTTACATCCCTGGTTAGATTTATTCCTAAGTTTTTTTCTTTCTTTTTTTTTTTTAGGGGGTATTATAAACGGTATTCTTTTCCTGCTTTCCTTTTCATCGTTCTTTTTACTGGTGGATAGGAATCCAACTGATTTTTTTATGTCCATCTTATATCCTGCTACACTGCTGAATCTTTCTATTAGTTTCAATGGTTTTCTCCTGGAATCTTTGGGTTTTCTACGTATAGTATCATATCATCTGCATATAAGGATGGCTTTACTTCTTCATTACCAATTTGGCTGTCCTTTCTTTTTCTTGCCTTATTTCTCTAGCTAAGACTTCCAACACAATGTTAACTAGGAGTGGTGATAAAGGGTATCCTTGTCTTGTTCCTGTTCTCAAGGGTAATTTTTTCAGCATGTCTCCATTAAGAATGATGTTGGCTATTGGTTTTGTATAAATACCCTTTATTATGCTGAAGAAGTTCCCTTCTGTACCTATTTTATTGAAAGTTTTTTTTATCAGGAATGGGTGTTAGACTTTGTTGGATGCTTTCTCTGCATCGATTGTGATGATCATGTGATTCTTTTTTTTTATTTATGTCATGGATTATGCTGATTGATTTTCTAATATCAAACCATCCTTGCATACCTAGTATAAATTCCATTTGGTCATGCAGTATTATTTTTTTTGAAATGATTCTGAATTCTATAGTGTAGAATTTTGTCGAGAATTTTTGCGTCTGTATTTGTGAGAGATATTGGTTGGTAATTTTCTTTTTTTGTGGTGTCTTTGCCTGGTTTTGGTATCAGGGTTATGCTGGCTTTGTAGAATGAATTGGGAAGTAACTCTTCCTTTTCTATGTTCTGAAATAGTTTGAGTAGTACTGGTGTAAGTTCTTCTCTGAATGTTTGGTAGAATTCTCCAGTGAAGCCGTCTGTGCCAGTACTTTTTTTGCTGGGATTTCTTAAAGTAACTTTTCAATCTCTTCTCTTGTTTTGGGTCTGCTCATATTTTCAACTTCTGTTTGTGCTAGTTTGGGTAGGCAGTTTGTTTCTAGAAATTTGTCGATTTCCTCTAGTTTTTGATATTTGTTGGAATATAGTATAGTTTTTCATAGTACTCTGTTGCCATCCTTTTTATTTTAGTTAGATCTGTTACAATGTCCTCCATTTCATTTCTTATTTGAGTTATTTGCACCTTATTTTGTTTTTCTTTTGTCAATTCGGCCAGTGGTTTGTTGATTTTGTTGATCCTTTCAAAGAACCAACTTTTGGTTTTGTTGATTCTGTTTTTCTATTCTCTATTTCATTTATTTCTGCACTGATCTTTATTATTTCCTTTCCTCTGGTGGCTGTGGGCTTCTTTTGCTGTTCTCTTTCTATTTGTTCAAGTTGTGTAGGTAATATTTTGATTTTGTCCCTTTCTTCTTTTTTGATGTGTGTATCTATTGCTATGAATTGACCTATAAGCATTGCCTTTGCTGTGTCCTAAAGGTTATGGTATGATGTGTTTTCATTCTCATTTGATTCTAGGAATTTTTTGATTCTATCTGTGATTTCTTCTATTACCCAATGTTTTTTAAGCAATGTATTATTCAATTTCCATGTATTTGATTTTGTTTCCTTGCTCTTTCTGTTGTTAGTTTCTACTTTCATGGCACTGTGATTGAAGCAGATACTCTGTATTATCTCTATGTTTTGGATTTTGTTGAGGGTTGCTTTATGGCCTAAGATGTGGTCTATTCTGAAGAACGTTCCATGTGCATTGGAAAAGAATGTGTACTTTGCAGCTTTTGGGTGGAGTGTTCTACATATGTCTATGATGTCAAGTTGGCTGATTGTGGCCTTTAGATCTTCTATATGTTTGTTGAGTTTCTTTCTGGATGTTCTGTCCTTTACTGAGAGTGGTGTGTTAGTCTCCTACTATTATCATGGAACTGTCAATTTCTCTTTTCAGTGCTGTTAGAGTTTGTTTTATATATTTTGGAACCCTGTCATTGCGTATGTAGATATTTATTATGGTTATGTCTTCATAATTGGTTGTCCCTTTAGTCATTATATAATGTCCTTCTTTGTCCTTTATGGTGGATTTTGTTTTAAAGTCTATTTTATCTGAGATTAGTATTACCACTCCTGCTCTTTTTCTTATGGTGGATTTTGTTTTAAAGTCTATTTTATCTGAGATTAGTATTACCACTCCTGCTCCTTTTCTGGCAGCTGTTTGCTTGATATACTTTTTTCCATCTTTTAATTTTTAATAAATTTGCTTCTTTGTGTCTAAGATGTGTCTCTTGTAGATAGCATATTGATCATTCCTGTTTTTTTATCTATTCTGTTACTCTCTGTCTCTTTATGGGTACATTTAGACCATTTACATTCAGAGTAATTATTGATAAGTGTGAGTTTATTGTTGTCATTTTGTAGTACTTTTTTGGTGGTGCTGACATTTTCTTTATTCTTCTTACTTTTCCTTGCTGAATTCCTTTTGTTTGTAGATTTTTTTTCATTTCTTTTGTTTTTGTAGATTTTGTGTTTACTGAGAGTTTATGTTTTTCTTCTTTATTTTGATGAGTAGGTTTGTTAACTTTGTGTTTACCTTGAAATTTACCCTTATCTTCCTAATTTGAACCAGTCTTTTATTACTTGGTATCACCTTGCCTTCCTCTCCACTAGAAAGTTGTATACCTACATGATTTATTCCCTCTTTTGTTGTTCTGACGTTGTTGTCTTTACAGATAACCTCTGGTTCTCTACTGTAAATCTTTTAGTTTTTATTAATCCTTGAGTGTTCATTACCTCGGTTGGTATCTGGCTGATGGCGGTCTTTGCATCCTAGACTCAGGCTGTTGTCTGAAGTTGTTTTCTAACCAAAGAACTCTGTTTAATAACTCTTGTAAGTTTGGTTTGGTTTTTACATATTCCCTTAATTTCTGTATATCTGGAAATATCCTAATTTCACCATCATATTTGAGCAAGAGTTTTGCAAGCTATATTATTCATGGTTTGATTTTTTTTTTCTTTCAAGGTGGTATATATGTCATCCCATTGCCTTCTTGCCTGCATGATTTCTGCCATTTACTCTGTGTTTAGTTTTGTTGTTTCCCCTCTGTGTGTGACTTTTCCTTTTTTTGGAGCAGCTCTCAGGGTTCTTTCTTTGTCTTTGGTTTTAGCTAATGTGATTATGGTATGCCCTGGTGTTTTTCTTTTGAGATCTATGTTATATGAGGTTTGTTGACCTTCTTAGATGGCTAGCTTTCATCTTTCATGGTATGAGGGAAGTTTTCTGTCAGCAATTCTTCAATGATCCTCTCTGTGTTTTCTATTTTCTCCCCCTGTTCTGGAAGCTTTATCACTCACAAATTTTTACTTTTGATTGTATCCCACATCATTCTCAGGGTTTCTTCATTTTTCTTTGTTCTTTTCTCTGATTTTTCCTCAAACAAAGTGTATTCAAGTATTTGTCTTCAGTTTTGCTGATCCTTTGTTCCACTGTTTCAAACCTCTTCCTCTGTCCTTCTATGACACTGTCCATTTCTGAAATCTTTTTGTCTTTTTAATTTCTAATTGCTGTTTTTGTATGATTTTTAGCTGTGAATTTATTTTGATATTTTATTTCCATATTTTTTCCTGAATTCTTCCATTTTTTTCTGTCTTTTCAATGAGTTTGTGTATTCTTTTTCTCTTTTTTGTCTACTTTTTCCTTCAACTCTTGAATAATGCTGAATATTAGAGAGTTGAATTCCCTATTAGGTAGTTCCAGTAATTTTCTTCTACTGGAAGGTCATCTGTGTTTTATTTTGGACGCCTAGTGGAACCATCCTGTCCTTTTATATATATATATATTTTGATATTGCCTGCTGTCTTCGGGACATTGAGTATTTTCTTCATTTAATGATTGTAGATTTGTTTGTTTCATCCTGCTTTTTTGTTTTATTTGGTTATGTCTGAGCAGGTCGGCTGGGAATTGTCTGTTATTTGCTCATCTGTGGGCAAGATATTTCTCACCACGTTGTGACACTTTGTCCAATGAGTAAGGCCAGTTGCTCAGCCATGGTGCAGCAGGGCAGGTCCAGGGTAAGGGCAGAGACTGGAATGGTCATTTGTGGCACATACTGGGTCTGACAGGGTGGGGCCGAGGGTCAATTCATAGCAAGTCGTGGTAGACCATGCTTGTGCTGTTCAGGAGGTGTGATGCTCAGGACACGGGGCAGATAGGCAGGAAGGAGAGAGGAGTTTGTTATGTGTGGAGCTAAGTAGGTGTGGGAAAGAAGAGAAAGAGGAGAGAGAAACAGGAGGCAAAAACAAAAAATAAAAATAAAAAATTGCTGAGTGAGCCTGCCATTGGTATGGTGCATATCCAGGGAAGCCGTGTGCTAATGGCTTTCTAGCCAGACAGTGAGGCACACTTCATCAAGAAGGGACAGATATAGTACATGCAGCTACATGGTTGGGAGAAAGGAAAGGAAGAGAGAGGTAAGAAACTATATAAAAAATAAAAAAGGAGACAGAAAGTCACAGGCTGCTAGTTGGTCAGGAGAAAGGAATGGAAGGAATGTAGACAGAGACAAGAAACTGAGAAAAAAAATGCCAGGTGGTTGGGGGGAGGAAAGGAAGGAAGGTAGAGGGAAACAAGAAATCAAGAAAAAAAGAAGAAAGGAAAAAAAAAAAGATGCCCCAAGGAGCCCACTGGAAGCAGGTCCCCAGCTGAGTGGCACTGCACAGCCCATCAAGAAGGAGCAGAAATGGTACACACCACCAGGAGTTCAGGAGAAGGGTAAGGAAGGAAGGTAGAGAGAGACAGGAAACCAAGAAAAAAAGAAGAAAGAAAAGAATTCCCCAAGGGAGCCCACCAGAAGTGGGTCCTCAGCTGAGTGATGGTGCACTGCCTGTCAAGAAGGAGGGGAGATGGCACACAGCACCAGATGTTCAGGACAAGGGTAAGGAAGGAAGGTAGAGAGAGACAGGAAACCAAGGGAAAAAAATAGAAAAGAAAAAAAATACTCCAATGGAGTCCACCGGAAGTGGGTCCTCAGTTGAACAGCACTGCACAGCCTGTCAAGAAAGAGCAGAGATGGCACACAGCACCAGGTGTTCAGGAGAAGGTTAAGGAAGAAAGGTAGGGAGAGACAAGAAACCAAGAAAAAAGAAAAAAAATGCCCCAAGGGAGCCCACCAGAAGTGGGTCCCCAGCTGAGTGGCACTGCACAGCCTGTCAAGAAGATGCAGAGATGGCACACGGTGCCCAGTGCTCAGGAGAAAGGTAAGGAAGGAAGGTAGAGGGAGACAAGAAACAAAGAAAGGAATAGAGAAAGAAAAAAAATGCCCTGAGGGAGCCCAGTGGTGTGGTGGTGGGGATGGGGCAAGTGGCTCCCTAGCCATGCGGCACTGCACAGCCCATCAAGAAGGAGCAGAGATGGCACACGGTGCCAGGTGTTCAGGAGAAAGAAGGGAAGAATGGTAGAGATAAGAAATCAAGAAAAGAAAAAATCATCAAGGGAGCCTACTGGCTTGGCGGCATGGACCAGAAAAGTGACTCCCAAGCTGAGTGTCAGTGCACAGCCTGTCTAGAAGGTGCGGAGATGGCACACAGCACCACATATTCAGGAGACAGAAAGAGAAGAAAAGTTGAGAGAGATGAAAAACTATGAAATGATGAAAAACAAAAAGGAAAAGAAAAAAAAAATGTCCCCAGGGATCTTACCGGCGTTGCACCGCAGACCAGGGAAGTGGTTCTCCAGCTTAGCAGTGCTTCACAGCCTGTCAAGAAAGAGCAGAGATGGCACATGGAGCCAGACATTCAAGAGAAAGGAAGGGAAGCAGTTGAGAGAGAGAAGAAACCAAAAGAAGCCAAAAAAAGCAATAATAGCAACAAAAAAATGGCACTGAAGGAGCCAACCAGTGTGGGCAGGGCGATTCCAAGTGGCAAGGAGCCAGTGCATCCTCTGCAGAGTGACCTCAGCCTGCTGGGAAGCAGCGGAGGCTGAGCAGGGGAAAGAAGGGAGGGGGTGGGAAAGCGTGTATCACTGGTTACTGGGTGCTCTCTCTCTTGCTGGGACTTCCGTGAAGCTGTCTTCTCATACTCCCTGTATGCCATCCTCAGTGGCTGAGGAGTCCAAGATGGTGAATCCATGCTACGTTAGCTGACGGGGGACTTCCAATCCATATCTCTCCTCGCTCTCTGTTCTCTGTCAGTTTCTTATTCCATTCGGTGCTTGACTGAATTCTTTATCTCTTCATTTGATGCTTAGGGTTCCAAGATTGATGTTTGTTTCTGTTTTACTTAGTTTTTTCAGGTCTTTGCTATTGAGGGCTGGCGTGGTGCTTCTATCTATAACACCATGTTGACTCTGCCTCTATGCCTATGGATATTCTAAATGTTCAGAATATACTTCCTAAAATGAGTTAAAAAGTGGACAGCAATAACATTTCCAGTAGGTTCGCTCTAAAAACAAAACAAAAAACCATAAACTGAAAAGATAATCTGTATCGATCAAAAAATAGGGGGACATGTAAAAGTTTTTTGCTTTTATTTTTTAAGAGCAAAATATATATTTTTAAATAACCATTAATTTATTATAGAATGAAACTGATAAATTTGCTTCTATCCTTGTACCTATGAATAATTTATTAGCAAGTAGGATTTGTTTGCTGTTTGTTTGTTTCTATATGTGTAAAAATGGCATGGGGGTGGTGCCCAATCTCCTCTAACTTCACAAAGGGGGAGGAGGATCAAGATCAACAACCCAAGGCTGATTCCTGTGAGATGGTGGTCAGACATGCCTCCTCCCTTCTCCTTCTTTACCAATTCTGACACCAACCGACCTTCTCACAGCACTCTACTTCTCTGCTGGGCTTGATAATTCACTGTAATGGCCACACAGAACTCACAGACAATACTCACAATTATGAGGTTTATTATGGAAGTAACAGATTGCAATTCAGGTTCAGGAACACTCAGGATACAGTTCTTCCATTAGGATAACCTCTTCCCATAGGCATACCTCTCTCTGGCCTATCGGCCTCCGCCTTTCTCAGGCAAGTGTTACAAAGCTCTTTTAGCCACTGCCAAAGAGTGCCCAGAGGCACCCCACTCTGCCAGTAAGCCTCAGACCAAAGGCATTCAGTTTTTTTGCTCCGTGGTCTGGGAGGCCCACTGCAAAATCACCTGCCTGTCTCTCCTGCTGCTGTTTCTCTGCCACTGATTCTCGCTATCTTCAGTGTTAGAGCTCTCCCTTTCTTTCTTGGTCTCCTGGTTCCAGGACCCTCTCAGCACAGGGATACTGGGTCCAAAGGACACACTCTGCTCTTGGCTCTCCTTCCCTACTAGTAGGATCCTCTCTTTCCCACATCTGGGATGGCTCATTTCAAGCCCAGCATGATGGCAAAACTGACCGATCTCTTTGGTGGGTCACAGTTACCATATTTACACAGTCTCACCCAATCATTTGGGTGGGAGTTACAAAGCCATGGTAAGAAAGACCACACAAAATCCATCTTTCATACCACAGTGTGGAATATTGTTGTTGTTGTTAATTGCCATCGAGTTGGTTCCAACTCATAGCTACCCTATGTACAACAGAACAAAATAACAAAACATTGCCCAGTCATATACTATCTTTACAATATGGAATATGGTCTATTAGTTATGGATTTTGGAAGGATCCTTGTTCCTTTTTATCTAGTTTAATCAATATAAAATTAATAAACATGAATTGAGTTTGTGATGGATTGAATTATGTCTCCCAAAAATGTGTGTCAACTTGGCTAGGCCATGATTCCCAGTATGGTGTGATTGTCTTATTACACAGTGAAAATTATAATCAGGGACACTCATTTTGACTTTGTTTTTAACTAGTTTTATGATGTTGGACAATTTTTTCTCGTTTAAAAATGAGGTATTTTCAAATTCCTTCTTTCTCAAATTATGTTGTTGTTGTTATGTGCTGTCAAGTCCGTTCTGACTCATAGTGACCCTATGTATGACAGAACAAAATACTGCCCAGTCCTGCGCCATTCTCACGATGTTGTTATGCTTGAGCCTGTTGTTGCAGCCACTGTGTCAATCCATTTCAATGAGGGTCTTTCTCTTTTTTGCTGACCCTCTACTTTACCAAGCATGATGTCCTTCTCCAGGGACTGATCTCTCCTGATAACATGTCCCAAGTATGTAAGACGAAGTCTCACCATCCTCACTGTTAAGGAGCATTTTGGCTGTACTTCTTCCAAGACAGATTTGTTTGTTTTTCTGGCAGTCGGTGGTGTATTCAGTATTTTTCGCCAGCACCACAATCCAAGGCTTCAATTCTTCTTTGGTCTTCCTTATTCATTGTCAGCTTTCGTATGCATATGAGACAATTGAAAACATCATGGCTTGGGTCAGGCATACCTTAGTCTTTAAAGTAACATCTTTGCTTTTTAACACTTAAAGAGATCTTTTGCAGCAGATTTGCTCAATGCAATGTTTCATTTTACTTTTTGATTGCTGCCTCCATGGGCGTTGCTTGTAGATCCAATTAAAATGAAATCCTTGACAACTTCAATAGTTTCTCTGTTAATCATGATGTTGTTTATTGGTCCAGTTGTGAGGATTTTTTTTTTTGTCTTTATGTTGAGGTGTAATCCATACTGAAGGCGGTGGTCTTTGATCTGCATCAGTATCTGCTTCAAATCCTCTTCACCTTCAACAAGCAAGGTTGTGTCATCTGCATATTGCAGGTTGTTAATAAGTCTTCCCCCAATCCTGATGCCAAGTTCTTCTTCATATAGTCCAGCTTCTCAGATTATTTACTCAGTATACAGATTGAATAAGTATGGTGAAAGGGTACAACCCTGATGCACACCTTTCCTAACTTTAAACCACGCCACATCCCCTTGTTCTGTTCTAAGGACTGTCTCCTGTTCTAAGTACAGGTTCCTCATGAACACAATTAAGTGTTCTGGAATTTCCATTCTTTGCCATATTATCCATAATTTGTTAAAATCCACACAGTTGAATGCCTTTACATAGTCAGTAAAACACAGGTGAATACCCTTCTGGTATTCATATTATATAAATCATATATTTTATCTCTTTATGGAGCAACAATAATGTCAAAATTTTAAGCCAACATACAGAAATTTATTTTAGCTTTTATTTTAACATATCTATTTGTGGAAACACTCAATCTCATGTCCTTACAAGTTAGATTTGTATTCAAAGACAAACGGAGGATACAACACAATGTAAAATGAATCAAAGCTTATGGAAAGCAAAGTTTTATTTCTATTCAATCAGCAGGCATGTAATACTTTCAGCTTTCACATTCAGAATGCTTTACCTTTTGTTTTATTGAACAGTTTCAATATTTCCTGTATTGAAAATTTTCATTAAATGTCCATTATGTTGATGAAGGATTTATTGGGGGGTAAATATGAATTATTTATAGTTTTAATTCTATTCACAAAGTTCTCATAGTTTTTTTTCCCATCTTTCCTATCTATACATTTAGAATAATATCCTTGCTAATATAAGTGTTCATGAATTGTCGTTTGATTTTTATTTTCAATGTAATAAATATAAATGCATTGTGAATGCATTTTCTTATGTTATAAAGCCAAATTTACTTTTTTCTGTCTTATAAATTGAAAGGCCAGTGAGAATGTAATACAACAATCATTATAATGCATTCAAGTTCATTTCCTTGTCACTCCTCAAAAGATACTATAAAACAACTGCCATCAAAGCATCACACAAAGTCATTTAAATGGAGCTAATTGTTTCTGATTGCCACCACGGTAAACATATATATTTTTTTTTTTTCCAAAATGAGAGCAGAGCAATCAAGTATAAATGCTGCACAATGGAATGTTTATAAAGTATTATTTTTATCTATAAATGTTGCTTTGTGCAAAAGAGTTGTGACACTAATTCAGGCGGTGAGTAAAGATTTTAATTCATTCTATTGCAAATGAATTGGTTTGAATATTTCTTATTTCATTGTCCCTAGATTTCATGCTTAAAGGATAAAATATGGAAGATGACATGTTAGCAAGCATGAAAAAAAACACATTTTCCTTCCGCTAAGTAGCATTCAATGTCACAACCAAGCAACGCTGAGTAAAGCTATGGATTTCACCCGGTAAATCATGATTAGGTTTGAGTGTGATCCTTTAATGATCTTAAGTAATGCATTTTCTTCTGGTGTTCAAGCAGTAAGAGAGGTCCCTGTGGTGGGGGCATATGTCTGATTTAAAACTGCTGATTTGAAATTGTTATCTCTTCAAATGCTCTCATTATAAACACCCTTTAAAATGACTCCATGTTTTCCTTCTAACAATATTAATTTCTAAAATAAATTTAATGTCTGTTTAAGAAGTCAGTGCCAGTCCCTAGAAATGACGTCTTAAAGAGACAGTAAATTCATTTTAGCAATTAATATTATTAGAAGGAAAACACTGGGCAACTATCAAAGGCTGAAGGGAGGCTCCCATACAACCCTGACAGACTGAGAAGGAAAAGAAGCCTTAAATCTTGGCTTCTCAAGTCGAGGATAAGGGTGCCAATAAGTGCTGATTATGATGGTGGTTTTTATGAGGTAGACACCTGTTAAGTAGGAACTGGACTGGAACCATCAACTCATTTCCCACACACCACTAAACAGTTATCTGTTTCTATTGACTTTTGGCCAATGTTCATTTCTAAGCCAGTAGTTCTAATATGACCCAGGTTGGTATTGCACTATTTAAGCTCCCTTGTGTGTGAGAATGAAACAGAATTGAAATGATGTATTTTGAGCAGAAATATAATACAAAATAGTACATTAAATAAAAACAAAATTATGTCTGGCTATAATATTGTTTTATTTTTAAGTACAAGAAATATATACAAATAGATGTATATAAGAAATACATATGTACTCTTCATGCTGTAACCATATTTGCATGCAATTTTATGAAGAGAGACACACATGAACACATCATAGCACTGAGACAACCTTAATGTAGTTTTAATGCACATGCGCACTATACAATGTTTCTATGCTGTGTTTCTAAAGCACAGCTCTAGACATATTAATTCCTTAGCAAAAAAATCTTTCCTGGCATCTTATTTCTTATCATTTATTAGTATGGCAATCACAGCTGTCCGTAATCTATGTAGTTTGTTATTGTAGGCTTGTCTTCAAATATCTCCACCCTTCCCCATATGCACGTACATCTTCTCTTCCAGTTATATCAAACTGATTGTCACTTCACTGCACTGTCTCATCTCTGTACTTTTGTTCGTTTTTATCACTGACCAAAAGTACCCCCCACATAAACATGCCTAGAGAAACCCTATTTATTTCCCCAAGTCCTATACAAATAGCTCTTCTCTGTATATTCTGTGTCTTTTTATTCAGAATTAATGCCTCCTTCTTTTGCTCTTACATAATATTTTATCTTTATCCTATCATTCATCAAGCATGTGAATAATTTATTCTCAAATTATATTTGTTCAAAAGCTTATATTCTCAAATAGACTATAAGCTCCATGAGTGCTAGGGCTACACATTTAGTATTTGTTCAACTAGACACAGTGCACAGTTCTAACACCAATGGAAGCAAATGTGGAATGGGGAAAGAGTAAGTGAAGGGGGAAATAAATAGAGCCTAAGCAATCTGTGGGTACAAGAGAAAGCTATCTTTCTTTTTTTAAATTACTTTTTGAGTATAGTCTCTACATCCCTCGCTACTTCCTTGAAAATGTTTTGTATGTTGAGTATTGCGTTTAAGAATTTGTTGAAAAGGTGTCCCTTTGGGAGACCTTCCTCAGGTGAAAGGAATGCTGCTCCTTCTCCCACTCTACATACATTTATGCCCAAAAACAAAAGCCCAAAACCAAACCCGTTGCCGTCGAGTTGATTCCAACTCATAGCAACCCTATAGGACAGATCAGAACTGCCCCGTAGGGTTTCCAAGGAAGGCCTGGTGGTTTCAAACTGCCGACCTTTTGATTAGCTGCCATAGCTCTTAACCACTGCTCCTCTGGGGTTTCCATTTGCACCTATTACTATGCAAATATAATAATGGGAACCAAGAAATACTTGTTGATGTGCTGTATTTCAACAGGTAAGTCTAACGTCTTTATGAAATAAAAACCAAAAAAATAAAATAAAAAGTCAAACTCGTTTCCATCGAGTCCTTTCTGGCTTATAGCAACCCAATAGGACAGATTAGAACTGTCCCATAGAGTTTCCAATGAGTGGCTTGTAGATTCGAACTGCCGACCTTTTGGTTAGTAGACAAATGCTTAACCAGTTCGCCACCAGCCTATTATTTTCATCTTCTAATCTTAGACACCATCTGACAAGTGGACAACAATATGAAAATTGGCTAGCTGTGATTTTAAGCAGCTCTCTGTGTAATTCAGAAGTGTACAGTGCAGAAAGTCTCCTGTGCTTTCCACACATGTCCAGTGGAATTGTCCTAAATCTGATATGAATCCCTTGTCCTAAAAAAACGGGACCCTGGTCGTGAAGTGGTTAAGAACTAAGGCTGCTACACAAAAGGTCAGCAGCTCCAACCTACCAGCCGTTCCTTGGAAACCGATAGGGTAGTTCTGCTCTGTCCTGTAGGGTAGCTATAAGTTGGAACGGACTCGATGGCAAAGAGTTTGGTTTGGTTTTTTAGTGCTAAAAATAATACTGTGGGAGCTAATGGAGCTGGGAGGAAGAAACTAAATCTACCAAGTATTTTCAGAAGGACTTCAAAGACTTTTGTCTATCCCTTTGATTTGGAACTAGAGATTGATGGTAAGATCATAGTGGATCGACTCCAGCTCAGACAACCCTTGTTTTAAGCATGCAGAAATGCTTGCTTTATAGCTGATCAGTTTAATAACATCATCAGCATCTACTCAGTCTCACTGCTACCCCTAATTTTGGTGGGGTCCCTACCTTGCATCCCAATTTCCCAGCATGTAGATTCTTACCATGTAACTTTAACCCCCAAAAGGGTAGAACACGCTCAGCAATTCTCAAGTTGAAAGAACTGAATTAAAAATTCAAGCCTCACATTGTAATAGTGAAGGATTCTATGGGGGAAATATTAAATGATGCAGGAAGCATTGAAAGAAGATGGAAGGAATGCACAGTGTCACTATACCAAAAAGAATTGGTTGATGTTCAACCATTTCAGGCAGTAGCATATGATCAGGAACTGACGGTACTGAAGGAAGAGGTCCAAGCTGCCCTCAAGGCATTAGTGAAAAACAAGGCTTCAGGAATTGACAGAATACCAACAGAGATGTTTCCACAAACAGATGCAGTGCTGGAAGTGCTCACTCCTCTATGCTAAGAAATTTGGAAGACAGCCACCTGGCCAATTGACTGGAAGGGATCCCTATTTATGCCCATGCCAAAGAAAGGTGATCCAACCAAATGCTGAAATTATCAAACAATATCACACACAAGTAAAATTTTTCTGAAGATCATTCAAAAGTGGCTGCAGCAGTATATCAACAGGGAACTGCCAGAAATTCAAGTTGAATTCAGAAGAGGATGTAGAATGAGGGATATCATTGCTGATATCAGATGGATCCTGCCTGAAAACAGAATACCAGAAAGATGTTTACCTGTGTTTTATTGACTATGCAAAGGCATTTGACTGTGTGGATCATAACAAATTCTGGATAACATTGAGAAGAATGGGAATTCCAGAACACTTAATTGTGCTCATGAGAAACCTGTTCATAGATCAAGAGGCAGTCATTTGAACAGAACAAAGGGATACTGCTTGATTTAAAGTCAGGAAAGCTGTGTGTCATGGATGTATCCTTTCGCCATACTTATTCAATCCGTATGCTGAGCAAATAATCCAAGAAGTTGGACTATATGAAGAAGAACAGGGCATCAGAATTGGAAGAAGACTCATTAACAGTCTGTATTATGCAGATAACACAACCTTGCTTACTGAAAGTGAAGAGGACTTGAAACACGTATTGATGAAGTTCAAAGACCACAGCCTTCCGTATGGATTACACCTCAACATAAAGAAAACAAAAATCCTCACAACTGGACCAATAAGCAACATCATGATAAACAGAGAAAAGATTGAAGTTGTCAAGGATTTCATTCTACTTGGATCCACAATCAACACCCATGGAAGCAGCCGTCAGGAAATCAAAGGACGCATTGCACTGGGCAAATGTGCTGCAAAAGATCTCTTTAAAATCTTAAAAAGCCAAGATGTCACCTTGAAGACTAAAGCACGCCTGACCCAAGCCATGGTGTTTTCAATTGCCTCATATGGTTGTGAAAGCTGGACGATGAATAAGGACGAGCGCTGAAGAATTGACGCCTTTGAATTGTGGTGTTGGTGAAGAATATTGAATATATCATGGACTGCCAAAAGAACAAACAAATCTGTCTTGGAAGAAGTACAACCAGAATACTCCTTAGAAACAAGGATGGAGAGACTATGTCTCACATACTTTGGTCATGTTATCAGGAGGGATCAGTCCCTGGAGAAGGACATCATGCCTGGTAAAGTACAGAGTCAGCGAAAAAGAGGAAGACCCTCAAAGAGATGGATTGACACAGTGGCTGCAACAATGGGCTCAAGCATAACAACAATTGTGAGGATGGCGCAGGCTCAGGCAGTGTTTCCTTCTGTTGTACACAGGGTTGCTTTTGGTCGGAACCGACTCGGTGACACCTAACAACAACAACCTCACACCCTGCCTTGTAGCTAGGAGTATAGTTTCCAGCTGTTAATCCCCATCCTTTTCTTTTACACTACTAAATTTACTCTACCCATATGGATATTCCCTTTTGCCTGCTATGTGTCATCTATGGAGTTTAGTATTCTTACCATGTATTTCTTGGCTGTTCACCTGTTCGCTATGAGCCATATAACTATCTGTGGACCTCACATTGTGGTTTTGATTTTTTATTATTACCCTTTAGCACTTTGCTTGAGCCCTGGTGGTGCAGTGGTTAAGCGTTCAGCTGCTAACCAAAAGGTGAGCAGTTCGAATCCACCATCTGCTCCCTGGAAACCCTACAGGACAGTTCTACTCTGTCCTACAGCATTGCTATGAGTTGGACTTGACTGGACGGAAAAGGGTTTGGTTTTGGGTTTAGCTCTTTGTGTGTGTGTGTGTGTGTGTGTGTGTGTGTGTGTGTATGTGTGTGTATCATGACCTCATACTGTTGGCTTAACAAAACTGTCTGTTCTTCTGTTTTACAAGTCTCTGTTTTAATGCGTTACCCCCTCTTTGTTGCCACAGAAACTCTGGTGCCTGTCTTAAATGCCTTTCTTGTGACTAGACCCTGTGTTACACCTAATAATGTATCTGTAAATAAGGGGCATACCCCCAATTCAAATATAATTGAATTGAATAGGCCTCCGGAAAGGTATAAATCTGAAGTGTCTCAGGCCCCATTCCTGCCTTTTAACCTTCAGCTCTCATGCTGAATTAGCAAGAGAGCTTAAGAACTAGTAATGGATTGGCTTATTTTGCTAACTAGATTGTCTGCAGTGACCACAAGCCCCTCCACAAAAACAGGGCCCCTCAGAGACCCTGTTTTGTAGCACCAGACTTTTCCTCCTCAGTCACAGATTATCCAGATTGTGCACGTTCCCCAATGTCTCAAAAGCCGCTTGCAACTTGCCCTAGTTTTGAAAAGATGAAGTAAGCCAATCAGATTCTCCCTTACTTGAGAATTTGAATGAAGTCTGTGAAGAAAGGCTTACTTTATGATGAGACAGAAACTATGCCGAAAATAAAACAAAATTATGAGGCAGAGAAAACTTACACAGCAAAGAAAATCAGAATTAGGGACTAGAAATTTAAAGGCATCATGATCAAAACCTATCTCAGCTGCTGTCTGTGTAACAGCTATGGGTTGGCCAGGTCACTCTTTTGTCTTTGCTTGGCTTCTGTAGCACAGTAGACAGACCTCTTTACATGGAGCCTCAAGACTTCCAGAGATTGAAAGCTGAAGCTGCCAGGCATCTACCAGCTAAACATGCAACTGGCACAGTGTCAATTTCACTACATTCTAATAAAATAAATCCCAAAGACAGCCCAGAATCTATGAGTGGAGAAACAGATACCTCTTTATAGGAGGAGTGGCATGGGAATGAAGAAACAGAAACGTCATTGGGGGTCTCCTTTGGGATGATTTATCACAGGGCCTAAGAGATTTAGATAAATGATTCTTAGTCTTGGTTATAATTTCTGAGAAGGAAGATGTAAGTTTGATGAATAAGCAAATCTTCCTGACTTTTAAGCAACAAATTTTATCAACACTCAAATGAAAATCAGCATTTTTGTGCTTTATACATTTGAAACAGTAACTCTTAAGACCAGAAACCTCAGAAAGTATAGAAGAGACTCAAAAGTTTTTAGATAGAGCAAGGGATATTAAAGTCCAAAAATAAACACTATTTGAGTGGCAGTGGAGTCAGCAGAAACTTTAAAGTTTTTTTCGAAAAAGGAAGATGAAAGGAAAACATTGAGGAAAAAAAAAGTAGGTAAAGATAATCTTTAAAGAGTTAGAACAGTGCCTACCTCTATAGTTTAAACAACTGAGAAGAGAGGCAGTTTCCCTGTCAAAAGACATTAATAAAAGAAATAGCCACATGATATGTTCTAGAGATTTATGGGCCACATTGTGATTTTTTGAGCCCCTGTTGCTTGAAAAGGTATGATATTCACATTGTTAAAAATATAGTAGAAGTGAGATAAACTGTTTGTAATCTTAAAATTTTAGCTTGCTTTAAAGTATGAAATCTTATCTATTTTCAGAGGAGAATTGAGGAGGTTGCTATTAGTGAGCAAAATAAATGGAAAGACTTATACACTTCAAATAGGATATAATGCGCACATTATAGTTAAGTGAATTTGTGGAATCCTGGTGTCAAACAAATAAAAAGCAACACTTTACAGAAACTGGAATAAGGAGATACTCCTAGAAAAAGTATAATGGTGTTCACAACTTCTATTTCTGCAACATTTATTTTGTAAGTTAATAGTGATTATACCATCTTTAATCAATTAGTACATAATTCTATTCCTGAATAATTTCTATAAAACAACTTGCTAAATATCATACTGGAAACTTGATTTTATTCATACGTATTTTAACATTTTGGTTAATATATAATTACATACCTTAAAATTCACTCATTTACAATGTTTTTAGCAGAGTTATGCATATATTATTATAAACAGTGGTGCAAACGGTTATAGAACTCTACTGTGACACACATGGAGCTGCCCTGAGTTGGACTGACTTGATGGCAACTGGTTTTACTGGTTTACTTACGGAATATTGTCCTCATTCTTGAAAATAAACCTGGTATGCTTTGGCAGTCCCCATTGTTACTCTTCACCCCAAACTAAGACAAAGGGATTCATTAGCCTACTTTCTATTTCTACAGATTTTCTTATTCTGTATATTTCATAAAAATGCAGTTATACAGCATGTTGTCTTTGGGACTGGATTATTTCACTTAGCATAAAGTTGTTAAGATTCATCCATGTTGCAAGATGTATCAACACTCCATTCTTGTTTCTCACTGGATAATATTCTATTTTGTGGATGAATCGTTCTGTTTATCGTTTCATCAGTTGATCAACATTTGAGATGTTTCTACTTTTTGGCTGTTATTGTTAATGCTACTATGACCACCTATGTAAAAGCTTATGTGCAAATGTACATTTTTATTTCTACTGGCTGTCCTTAAGAGTGAAATTACTGAGACATACGGTAACGCTATGTTTAACATTATTAGGAACTGCCAAAATGATTTTCAAAGTGGCTGCACTGATTTACATTCCACCAGCCATGAATGAGGATTCTAATTTTTCCACAGTCTTTTGCTGTTGTCTGTATTTTTGGTTATACCCATCCCAGTGGGTATGAAGTGGAATCTCTTTGTGGTTGGTTTTTATTTCCATTTTCCTAATAACCTACGAGAAAGTTCTACTGTGTTCTATAGGGTCCCTATGAGTCAGAATCGACTCGACGACAACAGGTTTGGTTTTTAGTTTAATGACTAATAAGGAACCCTGGTGGTGCAGTGGTTAAGCCCTTGTCGGTTCGAACTTACCAACAGCTCCACAGGAGAAAGATGTGATAGTCTGCTTCTGTAAAGGTTATAGCCTTGGAAACCACATGGGGAAGTTCTACTTTGACCTACAGGGTCGCTATGAGTTGGAATTGACTCAATGGCAAACTATAATGACTAACCAAAATCGACTCAGTGGCAACTAACAACAACAAATGACTAATAATACTGAACATGTTTTCCTATACTTGTTGACCATTTGCATCTCTTCTTTGGAGAAATATCTGTTCGTATCTTTGACCCATTTTCACTTGGGTTATTTGCCTTCTTATTATTAAATTTTAAGAGTTCTATATGTATTCTGAAGAAATGTTCCTTTTCAGATATATGATTTGAAAATATTTATTACCAATCTGTGTGCTATATTTTCGCTTTCTTGATGGAATTTTGAGTGCAAAAGTTTTTATTTTTGATGTAGTGATTTTTATCTTTTTTTTTATTACTTATGATTTTGGTGTCATATCTAAGAATATATTGTCTAAACCAATATCATCATGATTTACTTCTATGTTTCCTTCTAAGCATTTTAAAGTTTAGCTCTTAACCTTTAGGTCTATGATACATTTAGTGTTAATTTTTTGTATGATTTGAGGTAGGGTTCCAAGCCTTTTTTTTTTTTTTTTTGGCATGTGAATACCCAGTTATACAAGCCCCTTTTGTTGAAAAGGTAATTGTTTTCCCATTTAGTGGATCTGGCATTGTTGTTAAAAATCAATTGATCATAAAGGTGAGAATTTATTTCTGGACCCTCAATTCTATTACATTGATCTATATATCTGTTCTTATACTAGAACCACACAAGCTGGATTACTGTAATTTTGTAGTTGATTTCTTTTTTTTTCCTTTATTGGGAAACGTGAGTCATCCAACACTCTTCATCTTTTTTAAGTGTATCTGATATTCTGGACCTCTTGCATTTCCATATGAATTTTAGAATCAGTTTGCTAATTTTTGCAAAAAATGCAGCCGACATATTTTTAGGGATTTTGTGGAATCTGTTGACCATTTGGGGAAGTATTCCATTTTAACAATATTAAGCCTTCAAATCCATAAACATGGGATGATTTTTCATTGATTTACATTTTCTTTATTTTTTCAACAATATACGGTAGTTATTGTATAAGTTTTACAGTACTATTGTTTATTTCTAAGTATTTTGTTCTTGTTGATGCTGTTAGAATGGAATTGGATTTTCCATTTCGTTTTTGTAGTTTTTACTGCTACTATGTGTGGTTGCTATTGATTTTTTTTTAATTTGATCATGTATCCTGCAATCTTGATGGATTGGCATTAATTCTAATAATTTTTTAGTGGATTCCTTAGAATTTTCTATCTATAAAATTACGCCAAATGCAAATAGAGATGATCTTACTTTCTGTTTTCTGGTCTGTTTTTTTTTTTTTCCAAATTTCTCTGGCTAAAGCAGCATTGTAGTGTTGCACGGAAGTTGTAAGAGCAAATATTTTTGTCTTCTTCCTGATTGTAGAGATAATTGTCAGTCTTTTACCATTAAGTATGATTTTAGCTGTCGATTTTTCATAGATGTTCTTTATCAGGTTAAGGAAGTTCTCTTCTATTCGTGGTTTTCTGAATGTTTTTATCTTGAAGGTGTGTTGGATTTTGTCAAATGCTTTTTCTGTGTTTACCAAGAAGATCATACCTTTTTTAAAAATTTAATTGATATTCCATATTACATTAATTGATTTTTAACATGTTGAACTAACCTTGCATTTCTGAGATAAATACTATTAGGTAATGATGTATAATTTTTTTATATGTTGCTGGATTTGTTGACATTTTTGAACCTATATTTATAATGTGTATCATTCTGTGCTTTTTTCTTGTATCGTTGTAGTCTGATTTTGCTCTTAGTTTTGGCCTCATAGAATGAAATGGAAACTGTTCTTTCCTCTTCAGATTTTTGGAAGAGTTTGTGAAGGACTGGTATTAATTCTTTTTTAAAATGCTTATGAAGATTGATCAGTGAAACCACCTGGGCAGAGGGTTTTTGTTTTTTTTTTTTTTGGAATTTGTTTATTACTAATTTAAACATTTTACTTGTAAGGGTATTCAGACATTGCATTATTTCTTTTGACTCAGATTTGGTGACCGGGACTTTCAAGGAATTTGCCTGGTTCTTTGAATTTATCAACTTTTTTAGCAGACAAATGCGCATAATAGTATTTTAACATCTTTTTTTTTCCCTTTTATAAGTTTAAGAGTCATTTCCTCTCTTTCTTTCCTGATTTTAGTAATTTGGGTCTTCTGTTTTATTCCCCCTCCCACATCTCCTTGGATAGTCTAGCTAAAATTTTGTCAACTTTGTTGGTCTTTTCAAAAGATTAGTTTTTGGTTTCATTGATTTTTTTAAGTATTTTTTTCCTTTAATTCTCTATTTTATTTATTTCTACTCTATCCTTTATTATTTCCCTCTTTTTGCTTGGTTTGTGCTTAGTTTTATCTTCCTTTTTCTAAATTCATAAGGTGAATGATCTGGTAATTGCTTTGACATCTTTCTTCTTTTTTCCCAATATAGATTTTTATAGCTGTAAATATTTATTTGAGCACTTTTTTTAGCTGTATTGCATAAATTTGGTATGTTGTGTTTTTATTTTCATTCATTTCAAAGTAATTTCTAATTTTCCATATGATTTCATCTTTTTCCCATTATTTGTGAGCTAACGCTGATTAGTTTCCACTCATTTATAAATTTTATTAAATGTCTAAATTGATATCTAATTTAATTTCACTACATTTGGAAACATACTCTGTATTATTTCAATTCCATTAAATTTATTGAAGTTTGTTTCATTGCCTAGCATATAGTCTTTCCTATAGAATGTTCTATGTGCACCTGAAAAGAATGTGTATTCTGCTGTTGTGGGGTGAAGTGATCTGCAGATATTTTTAACTGAAGTTTTTCAAGTCTTCTATTTCCTTGTTGATCTTTTTCTTATTTGTTCTTTACCTCATTGAAAATGGAGTATTGGATTGCTTAAATTTATTTCTCCCTTCTATTATTATTTTTTCTACCTGTATCTTGGGGCTTTATTTTTATTTACAAATGTGTTTATAATAGTTACATCTTATTGAATGTTTAAGACTTTTATACTTATGAAATATCCCTCTTCATCTCTAGTAACATATTTTTGTTGCTGTTTTAAAGTTTATTTTGTCTCCTATTAGTATATTCACTCCAGATCATTTATGGTTGTAATTTGTATCATATATCTTTCTCCATCCACTTACTTTAAACTTATTCATATCATTGACTGCAAAGCTTTTCTCATTTAGACAGAATAGAGTTGGATATTTTTAAATCTAACCTGATAGTTTTTGCTTTTGAGTGAATAATTTAATCTTATCACATATAACGTTGCTATTGACATGGCTAAATTTATATCTTTTGTGTTACTTGTTGTTCTCTGTATGTCTCATACTTTTTTGTTCTTCTATTGTTCCTTTATTATGTATTAAGTGATTATCTTACTTTATTTTGTAACTAAATTTTTGTGTTATATCTTAGTGATTGCTCTAGTACTTACAATGTATATCTTAACTAATTAACCCCCTTAATACTTATGCAAACTCAATTTCAGGTCCTCAATGTATAAAATTAGGCTATTGAATTGAAACTTTTTTTTTTAATGTAGAAATTTACAACTATATATTTCCCTCTGAGCACTGCCTTTGCTGCCTCCCACAAAATTTAGTATGCTGTGTTTTTGTTTTCATGCATCTCTACATATTTTCTAATTTTCCTTGTGAACTTCTTTGACCTATTTTTAAGATTACACTGTTTAATTTGCATATATTTGTGAAATTTTCAGTTTTCCTTCTGCTATCAACTTCTAGTTTCATTCTATTGTGTTTAGAAAAGATACTTTGTATAATTTCAATCTTTTAAAATTTATTCAGAATTCATTTTTGATTTTTACCCTGCTATATGGTCTACCCTGGTTACTGATACATGTGCACTAGAGAAGAATGTGCATTCTAATGACCATAGGTAGAGCATTCTATTTATGTCCCTTAGGTCTAATTGTTTATGTTCAATCCCTTTATTTCCTTCTGATCATCTGTCTAAATGTTCTATCCACTGTTGAAAGTGGCGTATTGAAGTTTCCACCTATTGTTGTAAGACTGTATGTTCTTTCATTCAGTTCTGTCAATATTTGTTTCATCTATTTTGTGGCTCTGTTATTAGGTACATATTTTATTTTATAACTGTTTTACTTCCTTGATGAATTAGCTCCTTATCAATACATAATGTCTTAAAGTCTATTTTTCCTGATATAATTATAGCCACTGTAGTTCTCTTTTGATTAATATTTGCATGGAATACTTTTCCTATCCTTTCAGTATCAACTTATTTGTGTCTTTGGATCTATAGTCTCTTGCAGACAAGATAGAGTTAGTTCATATTTTTATTTTTTTTAATCCTTTCAGTCAATATCTGTCTTTTAATGGGAGAGTTTAATCCATTTATACTTATAATAATTACTGATGAGGAAGAACTTACTTCCACCACTTTGTCAATTGTTTATTTTATTTTTTGTATGTCTTATACATTTTTTTGATTCCTCATTTTCTCCATTACTGCCTTCTTTTGTGATTTTTTTCTCACTTCTTTCTCTATCTCTTTCTCTCCCTATATATGTAAATACACACATATATATGTACTAGATATTTTCTTTTTTGTTACTATGGGGATTATTTTTAACAACCTAGATTTATAATCATCTAGTTTAAATTTATATCTGCTTAATTTCAATAGCATATAAAACTGCTTTAATACAAATCCAATCTCCTTAAGTCATTCATTTTGTGACTAATAACAGAGATTTATAGTTTTTATATTTGTCTTTTAAATCATGCAGAATATAAAAAATAGAATTCAAAACAAAAATGCAATAATACTTGATGTTTATATTTGTCCATGCAATTTCTGCTCCCAGAGATCTTTATTTCTTCATGTGACTTTGAATTGCATTCTAGCACCCTTTCAATACAACCTGAAAGATGCCCTTTAGAACTATTTTGTTGGGTAGGTATGCTAGTTAAAAAAAAAAAAAAAAAAAAAATCCCTCAAATTTTATTCATCTGGGACTGTCTTAATTTTATCATCATTTCTGAATTACAGCTTTGCTGGATATACAATTCTTGGTTGACAAATTTCTTACTATTTTAGCATTTTAAATATGTTTCCCCACTGCCTTCTAGCCTCTATAGTTTATGAGGAGAAAACAGATGTTAATTTTATTCAGGATTCTTTGTTCATGACAAGTTTCTTCTCTCTTGATGCTTGAGTCTTGGGCAACTAAAAAGACACAGCGTTTTCTACTATTTTGCTTATCTCTTGATTCAGTTCTTTACCATTTTGCATTTTTCTTGATTCAGTGTTCACTTGACTATTGTAAACCTTTGCTTGCTGGAAGCAAAGTAGATTTGAAGCACTTACTGATAAAGATAAAAGACTATAAAGCCATTAGTATGGATTACGCCTCAACATAAAGAAAAAAAAAATCCTCACAACTGGGCCAATGGAAGCAGCAGTCAAGAAATCAAGCAACATGTTGCATTGGGCAAATCTGCTGGAAAAAAAAAAAAACTGCTGTCGAGTCGATTCCAACTCATAATGACTCTATAGGACAGAGTGGAACTGCCCCATAGAGTTTCCAAGGAGCACCTGGTGGATTCGAACTGGCAGTCATAGCACTCAACCACTACACCACCAGGGTTTCCCAAATTTTTCTCCCACAAAGAGACAGGTGGGTTCGAACTGCTGACCTTTTGGTTAGCAACTGAGCACTTAACGACTGTACCACACCTCTTTAAAGTGTTAAAAAGCAAAGAAGTCCCTTTAAGGACTACGGCGTGTCTTACCCAAGCCATGGTGTTTTCATTTGCCTCATATGCATGTGAAAGCTGGCCAATGAATGAGGAAGACTAAAGAAGAATTGATGCCTTTGAATTATGGTGTTGGCAAAGAATAATGAATATACCACGGACTGCCAGAAGAACAAACAAATTTGTCTTGGAAGAAGTACAACTAGAAAGCTCCTTAGAAACGAGGATGGAATGACTTCCTCTTATATAGTTTGGACACGTTATCAGAAGGACCAGTCCCTGGAGAAAGACATCATGCTTGGTAAACTAGATGGTCAGAGAAAAAGAGGAAGACCCTCAACGAGATGGATTGATAGAGTAGTTGCAACAATGGGCTCAAGCATAGCAGTGATTGTGAGGATGGTGCAGGACTGGGCAGTATTTCTTTTTGTTGTACATAGGTTCTCTATGAGCAAGAAATCTCTTGACAGCACCTAACAACAACAACAAGGATATTTTCATGTTTCATCGATATTGTGGCATGTATCAGGGTTTTATTGCTCTTTATGGCAGAGTAACATTCCACTGTGTGTATATACCACAATTTTTTTATACATTCATCTGCTGATAGGTGTTGGATTGTTTCCAACTTTAGGCTATTGTGAATAGTGCTGCAGTGAACATTGGTGTACATACTTCTGTTAGTGTCAGTATTTTCAAGACTCTTAGTTATATAACTAATAATAGGCTTGCTGGGTCATATGGTGCCTTTATTTTTAATTATTTAGGAACCACCACTCATATGGTCTAATATGCCAGGAATGACAACTTGAAAAGGAATGGTGTTGTATTCATCATCAAAAAGAACGTTTTAAGATCTATCCTAAAGTACAATGCTGTCAGTGATAGGATAATATCCATAAGTCTACAAGGAACACCAGTTAATACGACTATCATTAAAATGTATGCACCATTCACTAAGGCCAAAGATGAAGAAATAGAAGATTTTTACCAACTTCTGCAGTCTAAAATTGATCGAACATGCAATCAGGATGCATTGATAATTACTGGTGATTGGAAAGTGACAGCTGGAAACAATGAAGAAGGATTGGTAGTTGGAAAATATACGCTTGGTGATAGAAACCATGCCAGAAATTGCATGATAGAATTTTGCAAGACCAACAACTTCTTCATTGTAAATATCTTTTTCACCAACATACATGGTGACTATACACATGGTCCTCACCAGATGGAATACACAGGAATCAAATTGACTACAGTTGTGGAAAGAGACAATGGAAAAGCTCAATATCATCAGTTAGAACAAGGCCAGGGGCTGTGGAAAAGACCATCAATTACTCATATGTAAGTTCAAGTTGAAACTGAAGAAAATTAGAACAAGTCCAAGAGAGCCAAAGTACAACCTTGAGCATATCCCACCTGAATTTAGAGACCATCTCAAGAATAGATTTGACGCGTTGAACACTAATGACCAAAGATCATACAAGTTGTGGAATGACGTCAAGGACATTGTACATGAAAAAAGCAAGAGGTCATTAAAAAGACAGGAAAGAAAGAAAAGACCAAAATGGATGTTAGAAGAGACTTTAAAACTTGCCCTTGAATGTCGAGTAGCTAAAGCAAAAGGAAGAAATGATGAAGTAAAAGAGCTGAACAGAAAATTTCAAAGGGTGGCTCAAGAAGACAAAGTAAAGTATTATAATGACACATGCAAAGACCTGGAGATAGAAAACAAGAGAGAAGAACACGCTCAGTATTTCTCAAGCTGAAAGAACTGAAGAGAAATTCAGGCCTCGAGTTGCAGTATTGAAGGATTCTACTGGGAAAACATTAAATGACGCAGAAAGCATCAAAAGAAGATGGAAAGAACACACAGAGTCATTACACCAAAAAGAATTAGTCGGTGCTCAACCATTTCAAGAGGCAGCATATGATCAGGAACCAATGGTACTGAAGGAAGAAGTCCAAGCTGCACTGAAGGCATTGACAAAAAACAGGGCTCCAGGAATTGACAAAATACCGATTGAGAAGTTTCAACAAATGGATGCAGCCCTAGAAGTGCTCACTCATCTCTGCCAAAAAAATTGGAAGACAGTTACCTGGTCAACTGACTGGAAGAGATCCATACTTATGCCTATTCCTAAGAACGGTGATCCAACGGAATGCAGAAATTATTGAACAATGTCAGTAATATCACACAGAAAGTAAAATATTGCTGAAGATCATTCAAAAGTGGCTGTAGCAGTATATCGACAGAGAACTACCAGAAATTCAAGCCTGATTCAGAAGAGGACGTGGAATGAGTGATATTATTGCTGATGTCAGATGGATCCTGGCTAAAAGCAGAGAATACCAGAAAGATGTTTACCTGTATTTTATTGACGACACAAACGCATTTGACTGTGGATTATAACAAATTCTGGATAACATTGTGAAGAATGGTAATTCCAGAACACTTAATTGTGCTCATGAGGAACCTTTATATAGACAAAGAGGCAGTCATTTGAACAGAAGAAGGGGATACTGCATGATTTTAAGTCAGGAAAGGTGTGCATCAGGGTTGTATTCCTACACCATACTTTTTTGTTTTCTTCGGACACGTACATGTTTTGGTAGAGTTGATTTATTTTATTTAATTTTTTTATTGTACTTTAAGTGCAAGTTTACACTTCAAGTTAATCTCTCATACAAAAATTTATACATGCATTATTATGTGACTCTAATTTCTCTCTTTACACCATGACAGCACACTCCTCCTTTCCACCCTGGATTTCCCATGTCCATTCAACCAGCTCCTGACACTCTCTGCCTTCTCATCTCACCTCCAGACAGAAGCTGCCCATTTAGTCTCATGTATCTACTTGAGCTAAGAAGCACACTCTTCACGAGTATCATTTTATTCCCATAGTCCAGTCTAATC
>NW_004443968.1:21393036-21406582 GCF_000243295.1 Trichechus manatus latirostris
TCTGTAGGTTGTCTTTTTACTTTTTTGGTGAAGTCTTTTGAAGAGCATAAGTGTTTGATTTTTAGGAGCTCCCAGTTATCTAATTTCTGTTCTGGTGTTTGTGCATTGTTATTTATGGTTCGTATTGTGTTTATGCCATGTATTAGGGCTCCTAGCATTGTCCCTATTTTTTCTTCCATTATCTTTATCTTTTTTGATTTTATATTTAGGTCTTTGATCCATTTTGAGTTAGTTTTTGTGCATGGTGTGAAGTATGGGTATTTTTCCAGTTTTTTGCAGATTTATATCCAGTTATGCCAGAACCATTTGTTAAAGAGACTGTTTTTTTCCCCAATTAATGGACTTTGGGTCTTTGTCAAATGTTGGCTGCTTATACGTGGTTGAATTTATGTCTGGATTCTCAGTTCTGTTCCATTGGTCTATGTATCTGTTGTTGTACCAGTACCAGGCTGTTTTGACTACTGTAGTGCTATAATAGGTTCTAAAATCAGGTAGAGTGAGGCCTCCCACTTTGTTGTTCTTCTTCAGTAATGCTTTACTTATCTGGGGCCTCTTCCATTTCCATTTGAAGTTTCACCATACTTATGCAATCTGCAGGCTGAGCAAATAATCCGAGAATCTGGACTGTATGAAGAAGAATGGGGTATCAGGATTGGAGGAAGACTCATTAATAATCTGCATTATGCAGGTAACATAACCTTGATTGCTGAAAGTGAAGAGGACTTGAAGCACTTAATGATGATCAAAGACTCCAACCTGCAGTATGGATTACACCTCAACATAAAGAAAACAAAAATCCTCACAACTGGACCAATATTCAACATCATGATAAACAGAGAAAAGACTGAAGTCAAGGATTTCATTTTTGCTTGGATCTACAATCAACACCCATGGAAGCAGCAGTCAAGAAATCAAAAGATGCTTTGCATTGGGCAAATCTGCTGCAAAAGATCTCTTTAAAGTGTTAAAAAGCAAAGATATCACCTTGAAGACTAAGGTGCACCTGATTTAAGCCTTGGTGTTTTCAGTCGCATTATATGCGTGAGAAAGCTGGATGATTTATGAGGAAGACCAAAGAAGAATTGATGCCATGGAATTGTGATGTTGGGGAAGAATATTGAATATACCATGGACTGCCAAAAGAATGAACAAATCTGTCCTGGAAGAAGTGCAGCCAGAATGCTCCTTAGAGGCAAGGATGGTGAGACTATTCTTGCATACTTTGGACATGTTATCAGAAGGTATCAGTCCCTGGAGAAGGACGTCATGCTTCATAAAGTAGAGGGTCAGAGAAAAAGAGAAAGATCCTCTATGAGCTGGATTGACACAGTGTCTGCAACAATGGGCTCGAGCATAGCAACAATTATGAGGATGGCGCAGTAACGGGCATTGTTTTGTTCTGTTGTACACGGGGTCACTATGAGTTGAAACTGACTCAATGGCAGCTAACAACAACAACAGAAACCACCAAATTGTTTTTCACAGTAGCTGTACCATTTTGCATTCTTACCAGGAATGGATGAGGGTTCTGATTTCTCCATATCCTTGCCAACATTTGTCATTTTCTGTTTCCGTCTGTTTTTTATTTTAACTATCCTAATGTGAATTAAGTGATATCTCATTGTGATTTTGATTTGTATCTCCCTAATGGCTAATGAAATTGAGCATCTTTTCATCTCCATGTTGGCCATTTGTATATGTTCTTTCTTTTTTTTTAAACTGTGTCTGGATAATACGCATCAGACTGGGATTTAAAATTACACTAAAAAATAAAATTTCAAACGCTGATTTGTAAGGTAGCTTTTTCAATAATATGTTTTACTTTTGATATTGTTGTTGAGAGTATACACAGCAGAACATGTACCAATTCCACAGTTTCTATGTGTACAATTCAGTGACATTGAATACATACTTTAAGTTGTGCAACCATTCTGACCCTCCTATTATGAGTTGTTCGTCCTCCATTAACATAAACTCACTGCCCCATAAGTTTCTTATCTAATTTTTCAAGTTGCTGCTGTCAGTTTGATCCCGTATAGGTAGATCTTAAAAGAGCACAAAGCTGAAGGCAGACATTTTTTACTAGTTCAAACATTGTTTGGTTTTAAAAAGACTTCAGGGAATATTTTTGGTTTAGGGTTATAGTTTCTTGGAACATCCCAGTTAACGGGCCTAATACTGTGTTTAGTGCTTCTCTTCTACTTACTAGTTCATTGCATAATGCCTCAGTTTTTAAAAGCTTGCAAACAGCCATCCAAAGGCATAACAAATTATTCTCTGTTCCTCTGGAGCAACAGAGGAAGAAAGAGAGTCAGGAATAGGAGGAGGATATGGAATGTCTTGCTAATTGCTTCCAAGAACAACTGTTGCCTCCTTTGCCAGGAGACCAGAAGAACTGGATGGTTCCCAGCTAATATTATTGAATGTTTTGAATTCTGATCCAAAGGGGGGAAATGCAAAACACAATTTCAAATTATCATCTACTCCAAACTTTCTGGAGTTATGGAGGCTGGACGAACCTCCAAAACTATTGCCTTGAGATAAGCTTTAAACCTTAAAACTTAAACCAAACATATCCCCTGAAGGTAGTTTTTTTAAAAACATGAATTAGCCATACATTATTTACTCTTACGTAATTTTTACTCTCGGTTCCTTACCTGTTTTATTTTGTTTGTTTGAGCTTGTTTTTACATAGACTGCAACTATGTTATCACACTAAAATAAATCAACACAGCTTTGTGCTGTTGAATCACTGTATCAAAACTACAAGTTTCTTCCGTTGTCAGAGTATATTTGTCTCTATGTAACATGCATTCATGGTAAGGAACTACTAAAAAATCATTATCAAGTCTAATAAAAGTACATTTTTCATTATATTTATAGTATTACTATTGGCCAAATAGTATGCCAAATCTATGTTAGTGAACATCTTACTTAAAAGTAAATTATTTTGAAAACAATGAAATCTAAGAAAAATGGGAGAAAGTCAGCTGTTTAAATGGATGTTTGTACTAGGTAACATAAGAAGAAAACAATGACTAAGTAACCTCAAAGAAGATTTATATGAAATTAAGCTCTGGGAGGATAATAAAATATATCAAAGCATTGAACCTAGAATGCTTTTTTGCATGTGTGAAAGGAAAAAAAAAAAGTAAAGATTCTAGCTACACAAAACTCTCAACTTGAAAATATACTGCTTGCATGGCCAATCACTTGCATAACATTATTCTGTGATATATTAAATTTAGAAGCTATCTCTTGTTGTTTTTGAAGTATACCAAACAAAACATTTCAAATTTTATTTTTAAGAAATGTTCATTGAAATGAAACTGCAATAACATTAATGCAGACTTAATATTTGTTATTGATATGTATATACAGTAAGTCCCCAGGTTACAAGGATCAAACTTATGGACAACTCTTACTTGCCCTTTAATGTTATGTAAATTTGTCCTCACTCTGAAATCATTGAACCAACGGTACTTGCAACAAATTCTCCATCACAATCACCTTCATTTGCTGCACATGCAGCTTTTAAATCATTGAAAAGTCTTCCAGCCTTTTCTTGCACTAAATTAAGGCTAAATAAGAACCATAGGCACCTGACCAACTTACCTACATATTCGACTTAAAGTCACTTAGGAGTGGATCTTGTTCATAACCTGAGGACTGCATATAATACTTTTATTTTTTTAATTTATAATTCTATGTATCATAATAGTGTTAAACAAACAAAATCTTATGTTATTTATGGTTGGAGACTATAAGTAGCTCTTTAATTCTATATATAATTTAGCAACTACAGAAGTTAATTCAATTACTGGTCCAAAACGCCAAGAATTAAACTTTATTTTACAGATAGACAGGAAGAACTATGGCAATAATAAAATAAAATGAAACATATTTTCACATTCCTTTTTTGTTTGCTAAGTTCTACGTACTAAGATCATTTCCACAAGCTTTAAGCAAACTAAGAAATATTAATGATCAATTTTATTGACTGACATAATTGATTTTAATATTCTTTAAATGATAAGATTTTATATTAACTATTGAAACAATTAGATACTTTAAATATTTTTAAATTAATTTTTTAAATTAACTGATGAAGAAAACACTGAACACACAATATTAAGTTTTTGTAGTTTGTCTCTTAATTTGGATAGACATTTTGAGAATAAACAGCCTGAGTGTGTGAAATACACAGAGGGGAAGTGAATAGGAAAGTCTCTGAAGAAAAATAGCAAATATTGTGGTCTACTGAATATGTGAATTATACTTGAACAGTTTACCAGAGATGTGTCAAAGATTCATGTGGTGCTGAAATTTCATTTTTTGCTCATTGTATGAATTGAATTGCTCTCTGCATATAAATAGCTCAGTCGTTTCTTTCTTGCTTTTTTTTTTTTTTTTAATAGCTGTGGTCACTTCTGTGACTCTGAAAATTAACTGTATCTCTATGTACAACTAGAAAATACTGATCCATAACCAGTAAAGGAGAGATACTGTTTATTACTTCTTTTTCCCCCACATAGCCATGAAACCTGTGAAAAATAGCCAATAGTTTATAAAGTAGCTTTACCAATTGTCACATATATAACACTGGCCTGCGAATGAGAAACAAGGATCACACTCAATCTCATCTTCCACAATTTAAGAAACTTATTTTCTGGTTTAATTGTTAATTTTGTAAACAGTATGATTTGGCATGCATGCTTCGCCGAAGTTTCCTTAGCAAATAGTCTTTTTACCAAGGAACTTTGGTATTGAGGAGAAACACTTTCTGAAAACAATTTGTGGTTAATGCTTTTATGTGGATATGATCCCACTGAGAAGTGCTCTGGCTAAGTTGCTCTGAGTTGTGCTGCAACTTAGTTTAAGGGACTTTAGGGGACACACTCCTGCTGATTGCACTGTTCTTTCCTGTCTTCCTTTTTTTTTGTAATCTTGACCCAAAAACTATTTTAAGTGATGTCTGATTTGGTTTCCTGTCGTTCTCAAATGTTCACCGACAAAGGATTATTGAAAGGATGTGTGACTCTCCCTTTCTTTTCTTGAATTCAGAGTTTCTGATGTTGATATTAATGTGAAAGGGTCATCCACAAAGAGACAAAGAACACTAATGTTGTAAGGCTTCTCAGCTCTTCTCCTTTATCTCAGTTGGTGAAATCCAAACCATCGGGATCAAATATCTTCTTTTACCTTCTTAAAAACATCAGCCTCTGTGTCATGATTGCCCTTCAGGCTGGCTGTGAGTATTATTCCAAAGTGTTCCTGTCTCTGTATAGTCCATCAGTTGAAAGCTATAGAACCATAGGTTTTTAGGGCTAAAGGGCACTTTAAATGTCAATAGTCCAACCTCCTTACTTTAGGGAGAGGCTTATAGTGACTAAATGATTTGTCCATGGGCATCAAAAAAGATACAGAAATGAATTATAAGGCAGTATTTGTGTCTGCAGCAAGGGACCTCCACACTACACTTGATTTGTGCTATGTTTTCTCTTGTTTCCTTAATACCTCCTCTCATCAAGCCTTTCTAAAATTGTAGTGAATTTCCTGATATGATAATTAAAGAGATACTGGGCTTTGACATTAAGGGCTCACTAAACAGAGTCTTAAATTACAGGAAACCTAAATATATCAAAATTATTTATGTTGTAAACATGTTATTTTGCAAATCTAGTTTTCATATCTGGAAAAAAATGGTAGTATCTTTTACTCAAGAGAATAACAAGAAGTCCTCGGTGAAAATAAATTAAGGTCCTAGGGGGAGCACTGTAGGAGTAGTGAATATAGACTCTCATCTAAAGATATCTACCTCAATTGAGTTCATACTCAATATAGTTCATCAAGTAAGTGCAGATTGATTTTAAATCACCATGAAGATTACTGAAAAAGAAAAAAAATAAAGATCTTCAATTATATGTATAGTTCTTTAAGGTATAGGTTAACTTGAAAGCTAAATGGTTCAGCATGAGTCATATAAGGAATTCCTTTTGGTAAATTATGCTTTAATGAGCACTTCTATGTCACTCTTCTAAAAGTAACTCACTGAACTCTCCCCACTGGAGTAATAGCACATTTTAATTGAAGAGAGATGAGAGGCAAAAGGAGGATGTGCTTCATTTGTGGTCATATAATAAAAACATGTCTATTCCAGATAAAGAAAAAATATATATAACAATCTTCTTTTTTATTTTGGGATAGGAGTAGAAGAGATTCAGAGGGCCAAAGAGGAAAGGTGGACAATAGATTGTTTTCTTAACAAGGGGTGCAAAGAACCTTGGAGGTTGTCTGGTCCAACTTTCCACCCAATGAAGGTGAAAGGACTATTTATCTCATCTTGGCTTAAATGCTTTCTGTTAAGGTGAGCTACTTCTTTATGAAGCAACTTCTTGAATTCTTAGCTCATCCTTAGTTTGAATGAAAATCTGCATCCATTCATCTACCTAAAACACAGACCTTACCCCCTTTCTGGTTATTTTAGGTTCAATTTCTAAAAAGAATATTTTTAGCATTTATGTCAAGTTCTATTTATCTATGATAATGACTGAAACTGATGATATTTAATATTCATAACCAAAATATATGTTTTATCTTTACTAAGTTTTATATATCTGTCATTATTTTTATTTATTCTAACTGTTCATTTCTAACAGCTTTATGATTTTCTAGCTTCCCAAGACTAAGTTCATAAAAGAATAGGTGAAAATAACACATTCATATGTAATCAAGTTATATCTTCTTCTTTTTTTTAATTGATATATTTATAGTGAAAAGAGCATGTTCACTGCCCGCCTTGGCTTATGTGAATAATCCTGGAGAACTGTATTTTTTAAAACAGCAAAATGAATGGTTACAGCACTTTTTTAGTGTGAGATACAGCCAATTTTTTAAATGTCTTATTGTCAAATGTTTCCTCTTATGTTTGGGTTTTCAAATGTGCTTAATGTACAATAATTAGATATTCTAAATGTTGAAAAATTTATGTTATTCCAAAAGTTGTTCAAAATGTTATCATGCAAGGACAGTGTACTGAATATTCTAGGCCACATGCATTTCTATAAATGCAATATTTGAAATGAGTGTAAAGGGGGAGAAAGTTATATGGATTATATAAATCAAACCAGTTGTCATGGATTTAAAAAACCAAACCAGTTGCATCGAGTCCATTCCAACTCATGCTGACCCCATGTGTTTCATAGTAGAACTATGCTCCATAGGATTTCAATAGCTGTGATCTTTTCAAAGTAGATTGCCAGGGCTTTCTTCCAAGATGCCTCTGGGTGGATTTGAACCACCAACTTTTTGGTTTAGTAGCAGAGCACTTAACCATTTGTGCCACCCAGGGATTCCCACATGGAATATATTCATGCTTTACTCAATTTGGAGTCTTCCTGGGAAAATCCATGGCTAAGCTTTTCTGCCCATCATTGCCACTTTTTGTAATTAGAGAAGGTCAAACTTTTGAATACTAACACCTGGGTATTCAAGTGGGGAGGGTGGGTGGGGGGAAGATGCATACAATTAGCAGTAAGACCTGAAGCAATCTTCTCAGTCAAACTTGCTCAAGTCCATCTGAGTCTATGAATCTTTTTCTAGCCAGTTAAAAGAGAACTCTCCTAACTCTGAACTTCACTATCCATTATGGTTTTCACACTTTAAACTGCACAAGAACCTTCTGGAGTGCTTGTATGAGAAGAAGAAACCCTGACCTTTTTCCTGAGATCAGGGATGACATCATAGGTATGCGACCTGCGCAGTTGCACAGGGTCCCATACACAGAAGGGGCCCCATACTTGGTTCAGTGGTCTGCTGTTGACATCCTGAAATTCTTGATAATTTTATCATTGAAATAATGTTTTATAATTTAAATCCAATGGGATAATGTAACATGTACATTAACAGAAGAGATACATGCCAAATGTTTGCCCATTGCTCCTTGTTCCTTTTTAGCTTAGGGCTACATTTAAGCCTTTAGGTATAGTTCATGAAACTCACAATGTGGGAGAGTGAGTACTGGTGTTGTCTTTGAGAGTCTTTAGGGGAAAAGACTCGGAGATATTGTTATCATTATCACCATCTTGCTAACGGAATCACGGTTAGTGCCTTGGTTATTACACCTAAGGGAGTGACTTACTACCCTCTGGGTTGAAATAAAGGACAAAATGCGATTCCTTCATTGTAGGGTGGTGGAACAAATTCAGGACACACCAAGGCAAAGGCATTCTCTATTCAATCTCAATCTTGTAAAAATAGAGAACTAAATTAATCTGAATATGCAATCCTCAGTTTGGCCGTATAAACAAATTGGGCATACATTTCAACCAAACTAAATAAGGATGGAAAGTATTTGAACTGTTAGGTACTTTCTTCTTCCTAAATTAAATGCCTGTCTTATTCTTACACAAATGCAAAAACCAAAACCAAAGATAACAGACAAGAAGACTTCATACAGAACCAGTTGCATCTGAAAATGAAAGAATGTTAAAGTGCTACCGACTGCAACATATTTTATCCCTCTGTCAGTTAAGTTGTAAAATTGTAAGGTGCTGCTGAAGTAATTCAATCAAATAAAGTGAAAATAATATTGATGAAAACTGCTTTCATTTTTATTGAGTCATAAACATTAGAGTATAAACTTGTAGACTTCTTTTAGAACACTATAGATAGAACAGAGTGTTCCACCTTTAAATATCTGGAAAGGAAATATAAATTGTATGTTACATTTGAACTTGAAACATGAAATGGTCACAATATTTTGGTAATAAAAATTTGAGCCCTTTGATGATGCTCTATTTTGCTCAGGAAATTTATTTTTTTACTCTCTTCCTTGATATAACTTACTCTCTTTCTTCTTTCTATTATTTGTTTACAACCATGACCGCGATTTATAGTTAAATAGAATTGTCAAGTGCCCTGTCTGTTTGTGATATTTCAAATGTGGAATAGAGATGAAACCAATGATCCCTCAAAGTCAATTCTGATCTTGCGATTCTGTATTTATTTTCTAAATTGCCATGGCCTGAGAAATAGTTAAACGATGAAAGCATCACTGGGCCAGGCCTTTTTATTATTTTCCAAATAAATTTTAAATGATTAGGACATTTAGAGCACTTGAAATATGTTTTAAAACAATGGAACTGGAATTTTTTTTTTTTATAGGAAAGAGTAAAAGGTACTGGGGTGAGTACTTTTGATTGAAGCGAGTGGCCATTCAAGCTGATGAACCATGGAAATAAAAGTGTCTATGCTTTGATCATTTAGGAGCTCTGGTGACACAGTGATTAAGCACCCAGCTGCTATAAGAAAGGTCAGAGGTTCGAACCCACCAGCCATTCTGCAACAGAAAGACGTGACAGTCTGCTTTCATAAAGATTACAGCCTTGGAAACCCTAAGGGGCAGTTCTACTCTGTCCTATAAGGTTGTTGTGAACCGGAATAGACTAGAAGGCAATGAGTTGGGTTGATGCTTGGTCATTTGCTCAGCACTAAAGGCAATAATCAAGTTTTTCAAATCAATTATACCAGGGAAGAGTGATGAGAGAGAGCAGACATTTTATCAGCACATCTTCATGCTTTGTATCAGTTTGTCTCTTTGTATTTTTAGACGTAAATCTTTAACATGGAGTTTGGCTCCAGACAACATTCTCTCTTTCTGCCAGGAGTTGACAACACAATAGGATTTGCACATTTTGAGCAACTGAGGAAAAACTTGTAACATTATGAGTAAAAATGGGTATTTTCACATTAAAAGAAGACTTATGCTTTTAAAAATACATGTGTTCACTTTAGGGTAACAAAGTGGTGAGTTTATTTAGAATAAAAATACCTCAATGTTGTCAAGTTATATATTATACCATATTTGAATATTAATGTAGATATCTATTAAGTTCAAACAATTTTATAGTAAAAAATTGTGTAACTACGTGTACATCCTTTATATATTAATACAAGCATTGTTATTATTAGCAAGCAACAGTAATTCTATTTTAAATGTGTCTATATCAGATCAAGAATGCTGTGTTTTGACACGTATCAGATTAGAAACAGTATTTTTGTTGATTTCCTCAGTAAACACTCATATTTTATATTTTGAAAACTGTCAAAAGTGAACTTAACATCAAATTGTTTAGATCATGTATTTCCCAACATTAATTTAGACTAGTTTTTACAGTATTTTGGTTAATATTGACTAAGTGATATAAAGGGAAAATAAAAGTTATTGTTGCAATATGAATTTAGCTCCTAATGAGCATGCCCTCAAGAAATATAAAACTTAATAGAAGTTGGGGCAAAGAATATCTTTAGCCTCCTTTCTCCAGCTCATTTCAAATTAAAAGATAATTTGGTGCCAAAACTACGAATGCTTTGTCTAGTCAAAAGTAGTTGAATTGCATAGTTAACAGGAATGTGGTTGTTGGAGTTTATTGTATAAAACAATGTGGTACAGTTTTACTGTTATATTTATTTAATTTGACCATTACAAAATAGCAAATATTGAAAGACCTAAGTACTAAATGCTTATCTATGGTTGATAATTGTATATTTAGCTGAAGCGTATGCAAGTTACATCTTCCCTGAGTCATCAAGTTTACAGTATGGAAGATTGCTTACATTTACAGAAATAACAAAGTAATCATTTAAGTTTGATACAATTATAATATGTTGGGGTCCAAGGCCATAATTTGTAATTGAATATGAATCTACAAACTATGGCAGATTTACCACATCTATTTGAAAACCTTTAGACTATAGTAATTTTTGTCACCTGATTAGAAATTAAGTTGTAAAAAAAATAATTTGCATGTGTTTATACAAACACATACACAGCCATAGTAGCTAGCTGAAATGTTTACATAATTTAAAATACATTATTAATTTGTAATGTTTATTTTTATATAGTTTTGCTTTCACTGTATTGTGCTACTGTGAATATTTCATAGGTTTTGAGGGCCTAATCTTTGCTTTGTCTTCTGCATTGCACATGGAATAGTTATACTGGGTAATTTGTATATACTTTGTCTTCTGATTCCATATAGCTGCTTGTTAAAATTATATGTTTAATGTTTGCTTGAGCCATTAAGTTTTGTGAAGACATCTTGTTGAAAGTCATTATTATAATAACTGAATATTATCCTATCATTTCTATCCCTGAATGGAGGACATCATTATGAGAATTTTCCAATGAATGATTTAAACAAAAAGTTTGATTGTTTTGATTTGAAGGAAATGCAAAGGGATTTGCATTCCCAAATGATAGATATCACTGATGTATAAAACTGTGTCTTGCTTTTGCTGTATTTGGGATCTTACATTAGTCTCAAAAGAAAAGTAATTTACTAAAGTAAAGTAAAAAACAAAAGTCTATGTTAACAGATATGTGTTGTGATTAGTAGACCATTCAAAGACCAATGGCTCTATTTCCTACTGCCAGGAGATAAAGAAGGCAAAAAATATATATGCTGATGATCTCAAATATCTTGCATTCAAAAGGCTAGAATCTTAGGAAAAATGGCCAGAAGCTTGGAAACCAGAATCTAACATGATTTTGTGCATAGTGCCAACAGCTATTATGCATTTGGAGCCCTGGTGGCACAGAGGTTAAAAGCGCTAGGTGTTAACAAAGAGTTCAGCGGTTCGAATCCACCAGCCACTCTGGGGGATAAAGATGTGGCAGTCTGCTCCCCTAAAGATTTACAGCCTTAGAAACCCTATAGGGCAGTTCTACTCTGTCCTATAGGGTTGCTATGAGTCGGAATCAACTGGACGGCAGTGGGGTACGATTTTGGTATTATGCATTTATCCTTCATTCAGTGTTAATGCTAATGACCTTTGATTTGAAATTTTTAAGTTCACATAGGCAGTTATGTGCTATATTCCATAGTACAGTCAGGTGTTTAAATTGTCACATATTTATTTAATTGTGTTCTAGTAAATATAAAATTCAGGTTTAACTGAACTTATATTTTGTACTTCAGTTTTTTCAGACAACCTCAAAAATATTTAGGTTGAAAAGCTGTAAGCACAGACAGAGTACCTGGTTGTATTGGAAATTAAGTCTGACACCTACCATATGTTCAAACTTTGGTTGTAAGTAAAAACAGTAGCCTCCCAGATCAATATTTCCTGAAACTTAATCTGTGGGACAATCACTTTGGATAATTTCAAAAATTTTTACACACATGTAGGTCCCTGGGTAACATTAACAGTTTGCTCTTGTTGGTTCAAACCTACATAGCAGTGCTGCAGAAGAAAGGCCTAGTGATCTGCTTCCATAAAGATTGAAGCCAAAAAAACCCTAGAGAAGTTCTATGCTGTAATACATATGGCTGGCATGAGTCATAATTAACTCTGTTTTAACACACATGCACATGTGTGCATGCGTGCACATACATACTCAGTTTTATATTAAAATAATATTGGGAAATTATTGTTTAAACAAATGTAAATCAATTTCAATACTGCAAAAACAGAGACTTTATTATAATAGTATAAATTGTCTGAATCTAAGATGTACATTTGTAGGCATGGTGTGCAAAAAGGAATCGACCATAGAAACCGTTTTTCATGGAGCATCACACAGGAGTATTTTATTTGGAATTCTTAAAAATATATAGATATAGGTTACAGCAAAATGGCGCTCTAGGCAGAAGCAGCATGCCATCCCTCCACAGCAAAGATCAGAAAAACTAAGCTGAACAGAGAATACAACAATCCTGAAACCCTAAAACATCAAATGACGAGATAAAGAACTCAGCCAAGCACCAAATGGAGTGAGAAAACTGACAGAGAACGGAGAGTGAGGAGAGATTCATGCAGAGGTCCCCTATCAGCTAACGCAGCGTGGATCCGCCATCTTGGACTCCTATCAGAGACCAGCAAACAGGGGGTACAAGAACGCAGCCTCACGGAGCGTCCAGCGGGAGACAAAACAACCAGTAATTTGCGATACATGCTTTCCCACCCCCCACCATTCTTCACTCCGACTCGGCCTCCTCTGCTTCCCGAGGCCACAATCTCTTTACCGGGAAACACCGGCTGCTTGGATTCCACACAACTGAATGGGTGGCTCTCTGAGTGACATATGTTGGCTGCTGGTGTTGCTTTTTTCCGTTTCTTTTGATTTCTTCCTTACCTCTCACCACCTCCCCCTCCTTTTGCTGAAATACCTGACTCCGTGTGCCATCTTTGCTTCTTCCTGAGGGGCTGCAGAGCTCCGGTAATTTGTGATATACGCTTTCCCACTCCTTACCCTTCTGCTTAATGTACAATCCATCCACCTACAGTCACATGATCTTCGACAAGTTCCCGAAGTCCATCAAGTGGGGAAAAGACAGTCTTTTTAACAAATGGTGCTGGAAAAACTGGATATCCATCTGAAAAAAAATGAAACAGGACCCATATCTCACACCATATACAAAAACTACTTCCAAATGGATCAAAGACCTGACTATAAAGCCTAAAACTATAAAGTTCATAGAATAAAAAATAGGACCAACACTTCAGGCTTTAATACATGGCATTAACAGGATACTAACCATAA
>NW_004443968.1:21407810-21464847 GCF_000243295.1 Trichechus manatus latirostris
TGTGTACTACTGTTTCATGAGAAACTATTTGTTCTGTATGCTTTCACCTGAAGTACAATAAAAAAAAGAAGGATAAATTAAAAAAGAATATATAGATAGATATATATATGTGTGTGTGCGTGTGCGTGAATAAATCCAAATTCACCTGGCACTTTGAAATCATATCTTACTTAACCTCTCAATAGTATTTAAGATTGTTTACCACTTCAATCTTGGCTTCCAGAACTATATGTGTTCCTTCTCATCTGTATCCTTACATTCACATAGGAAAAAAACATAGCCATTATTTAAATAATGCACCAAGAGGATAATTCATCATAAGAATGTCTTCCCCTTATCACACTTAAGCCTCATGATGTGAGTCCCACCTGTTTCTCTTTCCCTTACACTAACGAAGAAAATGAGCTTTTATTCAAGTCTCAGGTCTAACATAATATGAGAGACGAACACAAGTAAACTCTTCCAGTGTAATCCTTGAAAACACAAAATCCACTATATTCTCTACATTTCTCAATGTTCCTTTCACTCTGCGTTCTAAATAAAATCTGAATATTAACTAAGGACACTGCCTCCCAGCAGTCCACTCAAATAATCTTTCTCTCACTTCCCAAGTAACAAAGTTCCAGGAGTTAGGTAGGTTTCATGCCTCCTCAAAAGAAATAAATGAACAAATTAATTAAAAAATTTATCAGGAGGCTATTTGAGTATTTTCTAATACTGGTAGCCATCTCTCCACCAGTACTCATATTATTAATTTTAGTGATGCCAATATCTACATAGGCACTCTATCCAGCACATTCTGATCTTGGTTTCATACTCTCCTTGCCTCCAGTGATTTTGTCCTACGCTTCAACTCAGTCACTCATTTCCTCCAGAGATTATCATTATCAATAATAAGACTGCCTCCAAAATCTTAATTATAAATATCCTTGTCTCTGATCCATAATTTCATATTAAAATGTAAACCCTTCTAGCACCCCTTTTAGTGACATCACTAATCTGTCAGTTTGTGGTACTGTGGTGGCTTGTGTGTTGCTGTGATGTTGGAAGCTATGTCACTGGTATTTCAAATACCAGTAGGGTCACCCATGGTGGACAGGTTTCGTAGGAGCTTTCACTAAGACAGACTAAGAAGAAGGACCTGACGATCTACTTCTAGAAAAATTAGTTAGTGAAAACCTTATGAATAGCAAAGGAACACTGTCTGATATTGTGCCAGAAGATGAGCCCCTCAGGTTGGGGGCATTCAAAATATGACTGGGGAAGAGCTGCCTCCTCAAAGTAGAGTCGCTCAAATTACATCATTACATACTGCCAAACCACTGAGAATCATGGCCTGGCCAAGTTGACACATAACCTTAACAAAGCCAGCATTACTCTTGCCTCCCACCTCAACTTTCATTACTGCCAGATGTACGTCATTAATGTACAAAATATTTGGATGGTAGATTTTTTACTGTTGTTGTAAATGTGAAATGTCTGATAACAACACTGTTGATAAATGAGGAGGTGTATAATCAAACTAAGTCTAACCCCTAATTATCTTTCCAAACACATTTGTTACTATCCTCAGCTGATCTGTGTACCTGGCACCCTGCTTCCTCAAACGTATGAGCACTCCCCTGAACTCAGGGTTTTGCACATCCTGTTCTCTCTGGCATAGTGGTTAAGGGCTACGACAGCTAACCAAAAGGCTGACAGTTCGAATCCACCAGGCGCTCCCTGGAAACTCTGTGGGGCAGTTCTACTCTGTCCTATAGGGTCACTATGAGTTGGAATCTACTCGACTGCAATTGGTTTGGTTTTTTTCTTGGTTTCTTCTCTCTGCAAGGAGCCCTGATGACACGGAGGTTAAGCACTCCACTGCTAACCAAAATGTCAGCAGTACAGACCCACCAATGGCACCACCAGGAGAAAAGACCTGATCTGCTCCCATAAAGATTACAGCCTTGCAAACACTATGGGGCAGTTGTACTCGGTCCTATAGGCTCACTATGAGTTGGAATCAACTCTACAGCAAAGGTTTTTTTTTTTTTTTTTAAATTCTCTATATTGAGAATTAGGTTGCTCCTCAAGCCGTTGAGTTTTGTCTCAATGTTAGTGCCTTAGTGAGGCTTCTCCTACTACCTAATCTGAAATGTCACTCCACTTCATTATGTCACACAGATTTCATTTTTCTTCAAAATGCTTATCAGCCCTTGAGATTTTTGTTTGTTGTCTATTGTTAAATGAATTAAAAAGAAAAAGAAAAACAATTTGTGTGATTAAGTGTGTGTGTACTTGCTTGGTAAATAATAAAAGAATATTTCTTAAAACATCTGCTGGCGACATCAACTCATAAATAACTGAAGTATTTAATGGGATATTGTATGTTAAAATTAGTGAAAAGCGACAAATAAAAATCTTACTTTCCAAGAATGACTGTTTGCAAATGTAATTTCAAATGGTAAATATATATTGTTAGTTGTTATTTTTAAAACACATTTTCTACAAACAAAATTAAAACTTCCTACCCCCATTCTCATGTAAGTTCTGAGTTCCAAAATGTTATAAGTCTAAGCATAATATAATAGATTAGTATGAATGAATGAATGTTGAATGAACATTTTCAGTCGCAAATAACAAAATGCTGAACCAATTGCATTTACCTGAAATGTCAAAATATGAGAAACCATTTAATAACAAATGTCTATTAAGCTTTTAGTTTAATTGGGAAAGCTCATAGGTTTTCTGTTGTTTCACTTCATGTTCTAATGAGTATCACAATTAAACGTTACTTTAATTAAAAAGCAATTTTTGTGTATGCAACCAAAGTTGTTTACACTGCCAGCTTATTCTGATATGTTAGTAATTTAAAATTCATTCATCTAAAATGGAAATCATCATTACATTTAATGAAATCAAAAGATCATTGGGTTTGGGAAGCTCAAACTAAATGAAAACATTTCAAAGTACTAAGAGAATAAGGACTCTTAAGAAGCAAATATACATACATACATACATATATACATTTATATATATATACTTTTTTTTTTCCCTGATGTTTTTGTTTTCAACTGACGTGCAATTCTTCTCTATCTCACCTTTGGGAAATCAAAAATGAGAACTCAACAGGGAATGGAAGTGTGATAGTATAGTAGTTTGCTCTTGAAAACTTATTAAATTCTGAGAAAAAACAAGATTCAAAATAACTGAATCCACTCATTTTCAATTTGTCTTGTTTCTACAACTGGGTGTAACTGTTGACAAAATAAAATGTGAAATTCATGGATAAAATATGTACTTCTAAAGTATGTTTTTTACCTACAAAAATCATTAACTACTTTTAATCAATAGTGTTTCTCTCTCTGTCTGTCATATCTCTGTCCCTCTTTCTTTACACACACACACACACATACACATACACAGATGAGTGTTTGAAATATACATACAAAAACAGTTTTCAGAATTTCCAGAAAGGTACCATGGACAGAATTAGAAACAAATTCCATGATCAGGGAGCATAATTTTTAAAAGCCTTTGCTCCTAGGAACAGGATTATATTTTGGACTGACTAAATAGCCTACTGTTGCCAACCTCCAGGAATAACTACTACCTAGTTTTTGATGTTGTTGCAGATTACTGATGTGTTAAATATCAAGTAAGGATAATCTCTCCTTTGATCTTTTTTTTTTTTTTTTTCGTTTCTTCTCCCTGGGAATAACTGTGTATTTCATCTGCTCCTTCTCTTCCTAACTGAAACACTGTTGATTCTCAGACAATACTGATTTTACTCTGCATATGAGGCTGGTTCCTCTATCTCCAATTGGCCAAACCTGCCCCTGGGGCATTAAACAAGTACTTATAATTTCAGTTCTAACGTTTGACAACTAAATCTCCTTCTCAACCCTACTATAATTTCACTAGATTTGTTTTGATATCCTAATGCTGGTAATAATTATCACCAAACCAAACCCTTTGCTGTGGAGTTGATTCTGACTCATAGTGACCCTATGGGACAGAGTAGAACTATCCCATAGGGTTTCCAAGGCTATAATCTTTATGGAGGAGGCCTGGTATACAATGGTTAAATGCTTAGCTGTTAACTGAAAGGTCAGCCAACCCACCAGCTGCTCTGTCCTATAGGGTCAGTATGAGTTGGAATTGATTCAGTGGAAACGGAATTGTTTTTAAGTGTTAATCTTTATGGAAGATGACTGCCACATCTTTCTCCCGCTGAGCAGCTGGTGGGTTCTAACTGCCAACCTTTTGGTTAGCAGCCAAGTGCTTAACCACTGTGCCATGAGGACTCCTAGATTATAATTATACAAAACAAAAATATAATAATTAAAAAAAACATACTGCTTTTTTAAGCACCATGACATCTGGATGCCGACAAAATCTATTTTTCTCTCTGGTTAAATATAGCGCAGAACTTCTTTCCAACTAGTGGCTGTTTGTTTCTCAGTCTCATAGTGTCTAATACAATCTGGAAAAAAATTGTGAATTAATCACTAAAGTAAACAAAAAGTAGGTATGGTATTTAAATATTAATATTTTATGTATCAAAATGTCATTATTATCTCCCACATGAAAGGGTTTGTAGGATAAAATTTGTTTTATTTAATAGAAAACCTGTTACAGTAGCATTAGCTTCCTTCACTTATCCAATTATCTGCATGATTTCCCAGCACATTCTTCCCAAGTTAAAGTATGAGAAACTGGTACTTGTAGCCTGAAGATGCATGGAGGCATTAATGTCACCGCAGGGTGTCTCAAGTCTCACAGTCCAACAATTATATCTGTATATTCCAGAGTCTCCCCTTCAGATGTAAATATATAGACAATAAATTTTGTTATTGAGCTAAAGAAACTCATAATAGATTGCTGTAGAAAATACTATGCTAATACTTCATTTAAATATTGTGGGCGTCTCTTATTCTACATATTCTGATTTGACAATGAATATGAATATTGAAATATTACTATCACATCTTTTCATTTTATCCTCTATGTCTCTGGAGTTCTTTATTTTTCCTCTTTGCCTCTCTAAGTTGCATTCTGGGTAACTTCTTTAACAAATTCTTCATTTCACCAAATCTTTGTCTTTAGTATTTAGTATTGTCTAAAATGTTATTTGACAAGTCTACATGCATCCTAATAAACAAATCTTCTGTTAAGACATTTTCAATTGCACCCATTGCAGCGTCTTTAAAATTTTTCTCTGTATATGTAAAAACATGAAAAAATATACATTACTGGGTTATTTAACAATATTTTATTTAGGAATTTTTACAATTACAGTGAAATTTAGGGGTTATGCTGAAATCAGATTGGCCTGTAAATGTCCTTCATGCTGTCTTTGCATGGATTTGATATCAGGTGTGGAGAACATTCCCTTGTTTAGAATACTAAAACGCCATCTTTCTTAAGTATGAGCACTTTTATAAGTATATGGCTGCTTGAATTTTCACAGGATGAACAAATCCAATACCCACCATAAGATAAAAATAAAAAAGAAAGGGAATATTACCAGTATTCAGAATCCAGAATTCTCCTCATGCCCTATTCTTATACCTTACTGTCTTTCTTTCCTAAGAGCATTGACTATTTTGACATAAAACAACTTCTGTTTTGACTATTTTTCTTTAAATTTTATATGAATGAAATATTTAGTTTCTGTTTTTTTTTTTCCCCTCAACATTAGGTTAGTAATATTCATCTCTGTTATGTTTAACAACAGTTCATTGCTTCTCACAGTTCAATAAAAATGTATCATATGACTTTGCCACAATAATTCATTGTTTAATTTCGTGTAAATGGGCACTAGGATTGTTGTACTTTCTGATGACTAATGCTGCTATAAATAACTTTGCATATGACATTTGTGCACACTTATCTTTCTGTTGTATATATAGATATGCATATATTATATATACACAAATATATACACATATGTGTGATATATATTCCATATATATCAATATATTCCTTATATATCAATATATATATACATATATGTAATTGAGAGATCATAGATTCTATCAAGCAACTTTCCAATTTGGCTGAACTGACTTAAAATCCAATGGGTGGAAACCCTGGTGGTTTAGTGGTTAAGTGCTATAGCTGCTAACCAAAAAGTCAGCAGTTCAAATCCACCAGGCGCTTCTTGGAAACTCTACGGAGCAATTCTCCTCTGTCCTACAATGGACGGATTTTAACTGCTAATTCAAGGTATTTAATAGTTATTGTTCTACTCATGTTTTTCACTTCTTTAATTTGTTTATGTAAAATAGGTTTTGGAGATCATTTTGTCTCAAGTTTCAAACTATTGTCATAAATAACTTCTCCATTTTGTACTTCTTTGTTCACTTTTTTTCTTAATTCATTATTGCTGAGGCTTGCCTATTTTATTAATCTTTTCAGATAACCAGTTTGTTTCTGTTGATTCTATTTTATCTTTATGCTCTATTTCATTAATGTTTGCTCATATCTTTATTGATTCTTCTCTTTTACTTTTTGGTGTAATTCCATTGTTTCTTCTCTGACTTCTTTGTTGGAAAAGAGGTTATTTTATCAGTTTTATTGAGGTGTATCAACCTACAAAAAATTATACATACTTAAAATACATATTTTGACGCATTTTAAAAACAATAAACTTTTCATTTTAGAACAAATTTACAGGAAAGTTGTAAATATAGTACAAAGAATTCTCATATATCCCATATGCAATGTTCTCTATTACTACTATCTTGTATTAGTATGGTACATTTGACAAAATTAATGAACTGACAGTGACGTATTTTTATTAAAGTCCATACTTTATTCAGATTTCCTCAGTTTTTACCTATTTTTTTAATCTCTTCCAAGATACCTTCAAGGATATTGCATTACATTTATTCATCATTTCTCCTTAGGCTCTTCTTGGCTGTGAGTTTTTCAGTCTCTTGTTTTTGATGACTTTGAGAAGTACTGGTGAGGTATTTTCCAGAATATCCCTCAAATGGGACTTGTTTGATATTATTATAATTAGACTGAGGTTATGCATTTTGAGAGGAAGATCGCAGAGACAGAGTACCATTTTCCTCATATCAGATTAAAGGTATATACTATCATCATGCCATACTACTGGTGATGTTAACTTTACAGCTGAAGAAGAGTTTGTCAGATTTCTCTGCTGTAAGGTTACTCTTTTTTTCCCCTCTTTCTGTACTGTACTCTTCAGAAGGACATCATTATGCACAGTCCACAATTAAATAATAGGAATTTATATTCTACCTTACATTTCACCTGCTTAACCTTCTGGTTTTTCTAGCTTTGTTCATTGGGAATTTTTCAATTTGTTCCTGTGTTCCTTTAACAACCTCCATCATTGTGTGTGTGTGTGTGTGTGTGTGTGTGTGTGTGCATATTTTCAGCCCTCCCTTACTTTATGGCACTACAAGACGGTCTGCACAGTAGGTATGCTCACTGCTGCTGGAGTGTCACTGTTTCTAGGACTTCTCAGCTGTCAGAGCAAGGAAAACTGTGTGTATACTACCACATGTATGTACACATATCTACAGATATTTATAAATAATCATATGAATATATACATATAAAGCTAAAATTGAGTTGATACTGATATCCCCAAATCTACAAATCTATTTTATTACCACATGGATCATTCTAATCTTCTCTCTTTGCTTGTCTGTAAGATTCCACTCCAACAGTGAGAAACACGGGCTCCATCATCTGCCATTTATTTAATTGTTAAATTACAATATATATGTAGAGTGGTTTCAGGATTGAGAGCATATTAATGTGTGCCCCCCAACACTGTGGCCCCAGAAAGTTTCTCGTTGTCATGCTATTCCACAGTTAATGTCAGCAAATTTTCAAAATTACCATTTAACTGTTCCTAGCTGTTATAGCTCAAACATCTTCTGAAGTAGGTAAGCAGATTGCAGTGTTTTTGGATGTGCCTGTCTTTCCAGATTTGGGGATGGCAGTTTTCCTGTAAACTCAGTTCTCTAATATATCCAAGAAAAAACCATTGATTTTCAGTTTATCCAGCTTTTTTCCTGTTGTAAGAACAGGGGTGACTATTTCCAAGCTCTTTACATGTTGGAGCTGAAATCAGAGAGTCCAATTTGATATGCTTTGACATAAATGTACACAGGAGAAAGGAACACTACAATAAAGATTTTTAACATTTCCATAAATCCCAAAGGCTCCTTTGTAATTCCTCCCTCACACTCTTCCTCCTTCTCATCACCAAGGAACAACTGTCATTGTTTGTTATAGAAATACAATTTTTTAAAAAATTTTTGATGAAAATATGCACAAGAAAACATATACATATTCAACAATTTTTACATGTACAGTTCAATGACAATGGTTACGTCACATAACGTCACCATTCTCACTATCTCTGCCCATATTGTTTCACTTCCTTTAACTTAGACTCTGTGTTCCTGAAGTCTCATTTATGCTTTAGAATTACTGCTGTCAATTTATCTCAAATAGATAATTCTTTAAAAGGCACAATGCTCAAGGCAAGTACTATTAATTGAGCTAATCTGTTGTTTAGTTTAAAGCAACTTATTTGGATAGTTTTGGTTCAAGGTTTAAAAGTTGTTTTCAGACAATAGATTTGGGGGTTCCTCCAGTCTCAATGTATCCAGTAAGCATGGTTTTCATAATAGTTTGTAGTTCTGTTCTACATTTTTCCTCCTTTTGTTCAAGATCCACCTATTGGGTCCTTGATCAAGTAATGGTAGCCAGGCACCATCCATTTCTTTTGGTTTCTTGGCAAAGGAGGTAATATTTCATGGAGGTAATTAGACCTGCAGTCTACTTCCTTTTCAAATTTCTGGGTCTTCTTCTTCTTCTGTTACTCTAGGTGAATAAAATTAAATTTTGTAAATTGATCTTGGATCTTGCAGCCTTGCTGAACCAGTTTATTAGTTCTCATAGTTTTTTTTTTTTTTTTTTAAATGAATTCCACAGGATTTTTTTTTTTAAATATATATATGTATACATAAGATCATGTCATCTGTGAATAGGAATAGTTTTACTTCTTCCTTTCTAATATGGATGTCATTTATTTATTTTTTCTCACCTAATTGTCCTGGAAAAATCCTCCAGTACAATTTTGAATAGGAGTGCAGAAAGTAGACATTCTTGCCTTTTTCCTGGTCTTAGGGGAAAACATTGATTCTTTCATCATTAAGGATAATGTTAGTTGTGGGTTTTTGGTAAATGCCCTTCATCAGGTTGAGGATTTTCTCTTCTAGTCCTAGTTCATTGAGTTTTATTTTTTATCACAAAAGGGTGTTAGATTTTGTCAAGTGCTTTTTTTTGCATCGATTGAGATGATCATGTGATTTTTGTTTTTTATTTTATTGATATGATGTATGGCATTAATTTTCAGATGCTGGTGGGAAGTTGTATACTTGGGATGCATTCCATTTGGTCATGGTCATGGTGAATAATCCTCTTTATATAATACTGGATTTAGTTTGTTAATATTTTGTTGAAGATTTTAGTGTCTGTATTTATAAGATGTATTGGTCTATAGTTTTCTTTTCTTTTGATGTCTTTGATGTAGTATTAGAATAGTACTGACCTCCAAAAATAGTTTGGAAGTTTTTCCTTGTTTTCATGTTTGTGAAGAATTGGTATTTATCTTTTTTTAAACATTCAGTAGAATTTAGCAGTGAAGTCATCTGGGCCTGAGCTTTTCTTTGTGTGTAGATTTTTTATTACATTTCAATCTCCTCACTTGTTATACATCTATTCAGATTATCTATTTTCTTCTTGAGTCTGTTTCAGTACTTTGTGTCTTTCTAGGGATTTGTCTATTTCATCTGTTATTTAATACTTTGCTGTACAATTGTTCACAATATTTCCTTTTAACACATTTTATTTCAGTAAGATAAGTAGTAGTATCCTCATTTTCTTTTCAGATTTTAGTATTTTGAGTCTTTTCCTTGGTCATTCTGGCTAAAATTTGCCAATTTTGTTGATTTTTTTTTTTAAAGAACTATCTTTCGGTTTTATTGTTATTCTCTATTTTTTCCTCTCTATTAATTTCTGCTTTAATATTTATTTTTTCCATCGTTCTTCTTTCTTTAGGTTGAGTTAGTTTGTTTGTTTTTTATTTTCAAATTTCAAGGTTAAAGGTTAGATTATTGATTTCCCTTTAAGCATTGTTTTAGCTGCATCAAGTTGTGGTATGTTTTATTTCATTTTTATTCATCTCAAAGTATTTTTTTTCATTTCCCTGTTGATGTTTTATTTGACCCATTTGATATTTAGCAGAGTTTTGTTTAATTTTTACACATTTGTTCGTTTCTCACAAATTTTTCCTGCTATTGATTTCTAATTTTATCCATTGTCATCAGAAGAAATACTTTGTATTATTTCTATTATTTTAAATGTATTAAGTTTGTTTTGTAACACAGCATATGTTCTATCCCGGAGAATGTTTCATGTGCTCTTGAGAAAGAAAATATATCCTATTGTTTTGGGACAGAGTAGATGTCCGTTAAGTCTAGTTGTTTCATCATGTTGTTCAAGTCTTCTATATTGTTGTTGATCTTCTGTTCAGGTGTTCTCTCCATTATTGAAAGTGGGGTATTGTTTGCCTTAGGCTGGGTTCTCTAGAAAAGCAAAACCAGTGAAGTGTATATATACATATATACAGAGAGAGAGAGAGAGAGAGAGAGATTTATATCAAGGAAATAGCTCATATGGTTTTAGACGCTGAAAAGTCCCAAGTCCTTGGGTCAGGCTGGAGGCTTCTTCTGACTCATGTAACTTCAGGGGCTGGTGAACCCAAGATTGGCAGGTCAGACAGCAGACCACTGGCTCACAGGCTGCAGAGGCTGATGAATCCCAAGATTTACAGGTAAGCTGCTAGCTCAAATCCAAAGAACCAAGAGATCAGATGAACAGGAGCCAGCTGCAGGATCCAGAAAGAGGAAAAGCCCACACCCTTTGCCAGAAAGACCACATATATTGGATGCAGGCCACGCTCCCAAAAGAAACTCCCTTTCAACTGACTTGCTGGGATAGCAGATCTCATTATGGATGTTATTACATTATATCAGATCTCATTAAGGAGGCGACTACACCATTACATAGCTGCCATCTACAACATAACTGCCAAACCACTGAGAATCATGGTCCAGCCATGTTGAAACACAACCTTAACCTTCACACTGATCAGTGGTCTATTACGCCCTTCATTTCTGTCAGTTTTTGCTGCATGTATTTTGTTGCTCTATTATTTAGTGCATATATGTTTATCATTGTTATATATTCCTGATGCATTGATTCTTTTATCATTATTCAATATATTACTTAATCTATAGGAACTTTTGTTTTGTTTTAAAATTTAATTTTTCTGGTGTCAATATAGTCACTTCAGCTATCTTGTAGTTGCTCTTTTTATGGTATATATATTTCCATCCTTTGAAATTCAATACATTTGTATATAAAAATTGGTTGTTTGAAGAAACTCAGAAACTACAAATATATTTTTCCAAGGAGATGGTGGTCAACAAACAGCTTTAGATACTTTAATGTGACATCTCAAAATTTATTATATTTTCAGAAAACTGTGATTTCTAATTATTCTCAATATAATACTGAATGAGCTTATTTTATATTTGCTAAATAAGGATATCTTAAAATATTTCAAAATAATATTATATGACAATCTTTAACTCAAAGATTCGTGAATGGATCATTGATTCTTACTATACAGATCAGTTGTATTTATAAAACTATGACTGTAGAGCAACATTTTCTTTAGGTTTTCTTTACAACATTCACAACAGGTATTAACCTTATTTTGAGAAAAAAATTGCTAATTTTCCTTAATTAATTGAAACACTTAGAATAATTATCTGCATATTTTGGGCAGTATCATATATTGGCTTCACAGATTATAAATTTATAGTAATTATGAAAAACCACAACCCCATGTTTTCAGTAATTACATTGTTATAGTAACTGATGATAATTAATATTAACATTTAAAAAATATATTGAGTATGTACTAGCACTGTAGTTAATGCCTTACATTCATTATTTCATGTACCACATCCCAAATCCCATGAATTAGGTTTTATTTTTTTATATCTTAGAAATAATACAAGAAAAGTAGAGAAATTAAGAAACTTGTTTGAATCTAATTAGTCTGACTAAAGTATTTTTTGTATGTTATCTTGCCTCCCAGTGTTTCTTCATTTTAAAGTTAAACTTGAGGATAGATCATATCAATAACTAAAAAGGAAAAAACATTAAATGTTATACTAACTTCAAATTAAATTATTATTATGTTTATTCTCTATGTATAGCATCACATCAATGGATGTGTTAAAAATAAAGCTTGTATTAAAAGATGTGCAACCTGTACCTTATACAGGGGCACTCAAGATTTTTTTTTTTAAAAAAGGTACATTATCAATAAGTTACATGCTTAAAGAACATATTTATTTTATTAATAATATTTTTGACATAAGACTTTTTGTTGTACATGAATAGAATTCTTGGAATAATATAAAAACATAAAAAGTAATTTATTTACCTATTTGTTTATAAAAATGTACATGTATTACCCAAATAATTGATGTAAGAACATTTAACAAATAACCAGTTTTAAGAAGTTCAGTATATTTAAAGTTTGGTATATTCATATCATCATTTCAATTTTTATTGTTTCTCAAAATGAAAATTACTTTTTACGGAGCCAGTAGAAGACACATTCTTCTGCATAATCAGTGGCACAAAACCTTTTTGATGGACACAGACCACTTTCAATTTGGACACAACAAAGCACATCAAGTTACACATCAAGCCTTCAGTAAGTAATTGAGGAAAGAACGAAAGAAAGGAAGGAAGAAAATAACTTAAATATTTTCTTTATAAACAGTATCACTGAAACACCTTTAAAAAAAGCTATAACTCATTGCCATAAAGTCAATTCTGACTTACGGCAACCTACAGAGACATTAAAAAAAAAAATCATCTTATTAAAAATCTAAACACTTTTACCAATAACATTATTCCCTCCACTGGGATTCTACAGAGCTCACAGAATTTTAACAATAGGAAGTAAATGTAGTATCTTCTTGCCATCTGTTCAATCTATATACCTAGTTTCAATTTGTATCCCAGTCATTTTGCAGTTTTTTTTTCCTTTCAGCTTCATGTTCAATATATTGCTTTGACATATCATTAAAAAGTTCAACAAAAAGCACTAGCAGTTCAGAAGCTTGGTCTCTAAGAGTCACTAATCTTTCTCCCACCACCACCATGGGGCTAGGGTAATGGTAATATTATCTGGGATCTGAGAAAACAGATCAACAAATTTCTTCAGCAATCTCCCTTTACCAATTATCTGACTACATGAAAATAAATAATAATAACAATAAAATCCTTTCTCTGTATCAAAATATTTCAGTTATTCCCTAGGTAGATGATGCTTAAAGACACCAAACATCATTCAATAAAATTAACTTGCAAAGGGATGCAATGAAAAACAGATTAATCAAATTGTTTAAGTTTACTAAACTGTTAAAATTTTATTTTTCCTTCAGTATCAGAAACGAAAGTTTTATCGATATATTTAGCTAGTTAGCTGGTTATTCATATTCTAGATCTGTTTTGTCCAATAATTTAGGCCCTAACAATATGTGACTATTAAAATTTAAATTAATTAAAATTAAATAAAATAAAAAATTCAGTTCCTCAGTCAAACTAGCCATATTGCAACTGCTCAGTCACTACATGTGATCTGTGACTACCGTATGGACAATATTGATATAGAACATTTCCATCATTTGATAAAATTCTGTGGGATAATATTGTTCCAGACCTTAGTGACTGGTGTTTAGTTAAGTAGATAAACTTTCATTCCTTTTATCTCAGTAAGGGTCTTCCCTAAGATCTGATTGGCCACATAGGATCTGCAAGTTGCACATTGGATGAATCTCCTCAAAAAATTGAGGCTCTATCTTTCTATGTCTTTTTGTATGCTCACTTTTAACGACAACTTGGATGCTTTGATTTTAAGCAAAAGCACCAAATCCCTTAGGCAGGACGTTGTTGTAGCTATGAATTCAGAGTGCAGGGCAAAGTGAGACTCTTATTTAGTCGGTGATTTTTAAAGGGAAAAAAAAATTAAACCAAATAGAATGTATCTGTTGGCATAAAAGTTACTGTTCATATACATTTCTTTGCAATTGCCCCTACTCTTGGTCCTAGCATACATGAGATTTTTTTCAAACTGCTCATGTTAGAGGTTTAAAAGCTTTGATTCGAGTAGTACAGCCCTGTTTTAGTGATAAAAATAAGCCTTAATCTATTTTTTTCCCTTGCTTTATCTGTTTTTACGTGGACAGCTGATAAATTCCAGAATTCCTATGGGACACTCTAATGGAGTAGCAGATTGAGCTGCCAGCAGTGTCAGTATTACAAGATAAAAAACATAATGCCATGAATCTATATTTCAAATGTTGGGTTGCAAATGAAACACTATCTTCTCCATGTAAAATCTGCTTCTTAGCCTGCATCTTTGAGAAGTTTTTCTTTGATTCTACAATGCCAGTGAAAAGCTTAGGTAACCCACCTCTTCTCCCTTGAGCCAGTATAAACAAATTCTCACAGCACTGTTTTATGAAAGGAAATTGAGTCATTTTTTGTAAAGAGAAAAAATCTAACTACATCTTAATAGAGTGTTTGTCACTCTGACTCATAGAAAACAGTCTTGTGTCTGACTTGTCCTGAATCAACAAGAATGAGTTAAGGACTGGTGACTTTAAAGATCAAGGGGAATATAAAGACATGAGGACATGAACGTTTTCAGATTACTCAAGGCGTTAACAGTAGATTGCAAGTTTATTACAGGTTACAAAACTTGATTGGTAAAGGAATCACGCTATTGTAGATATGCTAACATTCTAGGAGAATCCTAATGTGGTAGCTTTAGGTGAAACGTACCACTGGGTCTGCCTGATTCAGACTACCATTCTGTGATTTTGATTTACACCTAGGTTTGTATTATTGTCCGTTAGATTTACTGAATAAGATGGAAAGAAAATCCCTACCTACAAAGTTAAGGTAACTTGCAGATAAGGTTCATGACTTAACAATTGCCAGACTTAAAAAAAAAAGAAATCATTCACAAAACAATGACAACAAAAGTAAAACCTGTCAAGGAAAGCAATAAAAAATATTAGGAAAAAGAAGTAGAGTAGGGGTGGGAGGAGTCAAACTGAAGGCTTTCGGTTCTTCCAGTTTAAAGGCCCTCATGGGGTTAAGAAGAGTCAGGAGATAAATACTAAACCTCACGAAATAAAACTACTAAGGGTAGTTCAACTAACCAGGATAGGAAGCAAAATATAAGAACTGAATGAAGTAGAACCAGAAAGAGGCATCAAAGTAAGAGAGAGAAGACTATCAAGAGTGAGTAATTAAAGAAAATCAGAATGAGTTGCTTTGCCAAGGGTACAACATCCAGGTGTTGCTTAATGACTACTGACTTGGCCATTGGGGCTTTAGAAATTCCATTGAGGCATCTAAGTCCAATACTGTATTTCTATAGTTCTTAACCTTTTTTGAGCAATAGACCTCTTTCAGAGTCTGATGAACTCATGCGCTCTCATTTCTCACAGACCCCAGATCATTAAAGGTAGTTCTGGATGCATGCCTTCTTGATTACCCATTACCAGTTGTTCAATCTCTAACAGAGCCCAGATGCTCACAGGAGTTGCTTTTGTAAATACATATAATTTTTCACTGGAGATGACATTACCTTCCTTCAGAAACCTAGAGGTCTATGTTTCAGTTCTTTGCCAGCTTGCCATAAACTCCACATGGCATCTTTTCCTATCAGAGAAACCTCTAATAACACTGGGTCTTTTGGGTGCTATAGCTCAAATAGCAAGGATATCTACATTACAGTTTGGAATTGCTACAAAGATTTTTCCTGCTCTGGCCACTCTCATGTCAGCCAGTATATGGTCCAGAGGTGTATTCATAGATGAGGAATGTGCTATCTCCAGAACTCAAGCTGCCTGTATACATTATGTTTCCTGTTTTGTGTTGGGATGTTTGTGATGAAATAATTGTTCTTTACTTTGGAGGTAATGTCTCAATGTTCCCCAGGACCAAGTCACTCATGTAGTACACTCTGAATTTCCATAGGATTTATATCCCATCTTTGGAGGACGTGTTTCTTAACAACACTTCCAACATACTTGCCAATTCCTGTCTGATTAGTGGGATGTTTTGATATAGTAGATAAATGTTTCATTATATGGGCAGATGAGTCATATTTCTTAAAACTATGTTATGACTGAGGTCAGAAGATTTAATTAACATAGCCTTGGAGAAAGAGTACAAATGTGTACTATCATCCTTTCCAAATTACTGGGAACTGTCCTGGATTTTTCTTTCTTATAGTAATGGAAAATGTTACATTTACAAGATTAATGGCCAGATACTTGGCACAGTGGTTAGGAGCTTGTCTGCTAACCAAAAGTCTGAAGTTTGAATCCACCAGCTGCTCCTTGGAAACCCTATGGGGCAGTTCTACTCTGTCCTATAGGGTCGCTGTGAGTTGGAATCAACTCGAAGGCAACTTTTTTTTTTTTTTTTTTTTTTTACTGTGTGTTAATCTGCTGTAAAAAAGTTACTACTTCTGACACAGCTAATTTCAATTGGAGAAATTACTTGGATGAGATTACTACTAAAAAAAAAAAAAAAACATAGTCTACCTTTATTCTTAAAAAATTGTTTGGGTTTCTTAAGGTCCAGAAAGGTAAAATAAATGGAGGTATGATGGAGTACAACACCTTTGCATTCTTTACGTCTTAAATGGTGGTGCTAATTTCTGTCATTCTTCAATTCACCAAATAATACTGTATTTGGTGTATGACCTCATCAAGAAGGCTAAGCAGGAGGAAGCAGTTTTAGAGGCTTCTTCTTTGCCTTTCCCATTATGGTAGTACTTACACCTACAGGTTGCCCCAGCATTAGGGCATGACATTGGGCAAGGTGGCTCTCTATCCAAAAGCAATTCATAGAAAGGGCTGATAGCTAAGACTTTCCAGCTGACAATACTCCCATCAATTGTAGGAATTAATCCTTAGCTCTAAAGAGGGATCTGATTGGCAGAACACAGCATCTACTTCACATTGTTTGGATGGAATGCTTATTCTAGAGTTGAAAATTGCTAAATCTATCAGTACATTTTTGGCTCAATTCCTATGTCTGCCATCAGAGGCAAAGCTACTTGGATGTTTGAAAGCAAGGATCAAGTATCAGCAGACTTTTAGTCTTGTCCCCATGCTGTCCCACCCCTAAAACCTGAGAGAAGATGGAAAGAGGTTAACTCCGTAAACAAGGAGGAGACTGGTATGAAGAGGAAGAAAATCAGCAGCGTCAAATAAGCATGATTAAAGAACAATATTTTTCTCCCTCCTTTTCTAAGTCTAAAAGTACATGTGTCAGGGACAGAGAAGTCAAAAAAAATTATCAAAGTATCATGATGAAATGAATTATGGGTACTCAAATGAAGTTAAAAAAAAAAAAAGTGGAAAATTCTGAATGAAACTGAGATATCAAGAAGGTACTCTTCTCCTAAATAGAAGTTGAGTGAGGTGAAGATAAAATAATACAAAACAGCCCTAATCATATGACTCAGACATTTCTATTACCCTATTACATAAAATTATGTGAGAGATTTTTTGAAAATAGGATTCATGAATAAAAGGACTAGTAAGTATAATGGAATTTGAGAAAAGGAGAACATTAGAATTAAGTTTCTGTATGTTCAAAATGGTTTTAACAGCAAATCAAAAGAGAAAATTTACTTATTTTGTGTTGACTATTTTCTCTTTCTCCAAGGTAGAGAGGATGTAAGATGATTAAAATAATTATACTATCAAAAAAATTATATTACTTTCTTTTTCAAAGGGCATGCCTTACTGAGTTAATCAATTCAAGTTGATCTCTAGCAAAATTATGACCTAAACCATAGTTATATGGGTCTTTACAAGTGGTTTTCAACATGCTAAGTGGGAAAAATAAAGAGCAACATAAAATATTCCATTTATACCATGATTCCTTTTGTTGTTAATATTGCGATGTATAAAAGACTATTAAGAGAAGCCTGGCAATCTACTTCAGAAAATCAACCAATGAAAACCGTATGGATCACAATGGTCCAGTCCCATTGTGCATGGGGTCACAATAAGTGGAGTGCTGAATCAATAACAGCTAACAACAAACACAACAATTGGCCAAAGCAAGTCACAGGGTCAAGTGAGCAGATACTAAGACACAAGATACATTGGTGGTCACTGCCATAAAAACCTAACAATGATTATGTACAGGTATTTGGTCAATGGGTGATTTTCATGTTTCATCATGACTTCCTTCTGAAATTTCTGGCTTACATACAATGAGATACACTAGCTTTATAATGAAACATTTTAAGAAATAATAGTACAGAGTAACTGTCTCATGCAATTGTGTTGTTTTTTAAGTTGGAAGCAATCTTATACCTTAAAATTATAATTTAATTTAGGGCTTATCAAAATAATAAGAGCACATTTCCAAAATTTTGATGATTACATTTAATAATGTTTTTACTCATTTTTTGCTCTCTTCAGCTAACCTATGTGTTGCAGTAGTGTGGAAACTAAATGACACCAAAATATTTATAAGTAGAGGATTCATTTTAATTTCTATATTGCTCAATTAATGTACTTATGAAGAAGAATCAACGCAGATATCTAAGAAAATTCCTGTTAAATCAGTGCATTCAGTATTTATCTGATACTTAGTTGATATGCTTCAAAATATAATTTACACCATCATTCAAGTTTATTTTATTTTCTGTCATCCAGGAACATGATTTCTCCATTAACACTCTCCAAAAAAACCTACCACACATATCAATTTTAAAAGATCATATTGTCAATGTGTTATAAACGTTTAACATTTTTACAACTCAATTAGTTTCTCCTTGAAAAATGTCATTATTTTAAATGGCATAACTAGTAATAAAATATTTATGCTTTCAGGTACTTAGAGGAAAAGTGGCTAGCATAGTATCCTTGTACTCTTCTGTATCTTCTCAAAGGAGCTCTGGTGATGCAGTGGTTAAGCACTCAGCTGCTAACTAAAAGGTCAGTGGTTCGAACCCACCAGACACTCCGAGGGAGAAAGATATGGCAGTCTGCTTCCGTCAAGATTACAGCCTTGGAAATCCTATGGGGCAGTTCTGCTCTGTCCTACAGCATCACTGTGAGTTGTAAGTTGGAATATCTTCTCATATAGTGGGTATCTTCTCATGTAGAAAATGTTTCTCACTGTATAAAAATTTGATAAGTTACAAATGTTTTCTCTGGAGACTTGAAAAATACAAGAGTGTAACAATTCTCTTGTTCTTCATTCAAAATTTAGGTAAATCTTGAGGGCACATAGACTGCTTTTTATGTTTGTTTCATCATTCATCATCCTCGTCATTCATCACTGACATTAATAAAGTCCCTGTATGTTTAAAGTAAATACCTTCCTTTCTTCCTCCTGGCTCTCATTCAGACAAAGTGAGAATAGACAATAGTTTGCAGACAATAAATACACAAGGCTATGGATTAAAAAAAATTGAAATAGATTAAGTTTCTTAACATCTGATACCTAGGCTCACTGGCCGTTTATGATTCTTTCTCAGTTGTATTTGGCTTATTTTATTGCAGAGAGAGATAGCCACCAGGTAGTAAATCAGAAAGTAGGAAAGAAGAAAGAGATAACACAAAATTTGTGATCTATCCTTTTTGGTTATTGTGTACACGTAATCACTGATGAGAAAATGCCTTGTTGTGTCGTGCATGGGAACGACAGGATGTATTTAGTTTACTTGTCTGTTTTTAATAGTTGGATGCTATAGACATATAGGTTCAGAATGAAGGAACAAAATGGACAGACTATGAATCCAATACACTAATATCCTATTAGCATTAACGAATAATAGTAGATATAAAACAGTCCTGGAGTTTCAAGTTCTGTGTAGAAGTGTCCCTGGCTATTGCATGCTGTGACTTGTTCTGTTATGTAATTTGTAAAGAAAAAAAAGGGTATAAGGGAGAATAATGGAGGTTGACACAACATGAAAGGATGTAGGATATATGGTTTATACCAAGAATAGTGCCCATTTACAAAACACAGTCTTACTTATTTGAGACTGTATACTGAATATGATGTGGTATAACAGTAAAACACTAAATCCTCAATTCCAGTCAGGTATGATGATTTTATTTCACACAATTCATCACGGTTATATTATTGTTTTTAATAGAAAATTTATTTTCAGAAGGACCACATTCAGAGACTTCACTTTCCTGAAAAATAAATAAATAAATGGCAGAAAAATACTCTTCCCATCCCTGTAACACCCAAGAAAACATGAGGGTAAAAACTAGTGCTTGGATTTAATGAACAGAGAGCTAGAGGGAGCAGAGTTAGTGTATAATTCAGGCATTTGTAGGGTAGAGAGTACAATAGGAATCCAGCAATGAAACAAATTCTCCCTTTCACAGTTCTTCAGGTACTTTGTAAACTTTGATAAGTTATATGCAAATCAGATAAATGCATGCAATGTTTCCAAGGGAATCTAGTTCAGTTTGGTACAAAAAACACAGCCATTTCCCTTCCCCTGATTTTTATCTCATTTGGCTCAGGAAAAAAAAAAAAAAAAAAATCCCAGTTTTAATAGTAAAAAAAAAGTCTGCCACGATAAAGAAGGAGGGCAGGAAAAAGGAGTAAAAAGGGAGAGGGAAGAGGTGATAGAGGAAGAGGAGGAAAAGGAGGAGGGTGAGTAGGCCTTGAAGCTGCAATAGCAAGAAACAAAGAATATTTTATTTTCATGGATTTCTGAAAGACCAAAAACAGATGAGAGCATATCAACAAATAAACCAGAACAGAGGAAACCCATATAAAAACACTCAAGGGAGAGGACTCCAACAGAGGTGAAAACTAGTTTTCTTGACAGAACCCAACAGAACCCAAGATCAAATTCAAATTGGGAGGAGGCAGGTAGGAGAGTAAGAAGAGTGTGCTGTGAGGCAGAAATCAGGGACAGTAATTGACAAACTGTCTTAAGAACTGCTGGGTCAGTCAAAACCTCTCCTTCTTCCCTGAACGCAGGGCTGTTGGTATTTGTCTTCCGCTGGAGTTCAAAGACAGAGTAAATAACAGGGGGGCAGAGGGGAAGAAATGCCATGGGGGATACGAATACGGGTTTTGGACTGAGGAGAGAGAAAAAGTGGATTCTAACATTACTCTGAAACACCATAGAGGGTCCAGGAGGCAAGAAACCGAACAGCTGATCCACATAATAAAGGAAAAGAAAACAAACACGAAAACTTTATTTTTGGCTAAAATCAGTAATTAAGAAATCATTGACTTGTTTATTTTTGTTTTTATTAAGGACACCAAGTCAGAAGCTAATAGAGAACGACTGTTTTGAAAGTAAGTATTTTCTTTCTCTTGGCAAGCAGAAAATCTAATTTGCATAGTGGTCCCTGAAGTATTCTTGCCAGGGAGGCATTGGTACTGGGTCTGAAGCTGTCTATTTATTCTTCCAAGGCCAATGATAAGATAAAAATAAAATAAAAAGGATAAAAGAATCATAAATTAGAATTAATTTTCTGGATTATAAATTGAGCTTCTTTACTTTAAATAATCTATTTCGTATTTGCTAATCCTCCTGCTTAATTCTGCCTAGAGTGGAAAATAGCGGGTGTGAGTGAGCTGAGCTAAAGGGCAGGCAGGAGAATCTGAAAAGATAGGTTTTGGAAGTTTTAAAGGATCTTTTGAAACATTGTTTGAAATATTTTAAAGGAAAATGTAAATAATTCTACTTCCCCTTACAGTTGTTCCCCTTCAACAGCATGAATACTTGTAAGCCAAATAAACGAGCATATATGTTTATCATATTATTTAGAATCTGTTATTGCAATGGCATAAACATTGCTAATCAGATGTAATCAAATGACCTAAAACAATAAGAAAAATCACATGAAAGTTTTACTTCTACATCCTTCTCCTACATAAATAACTATAGTAATATATAGAACACAATATAAATATAAAAATTGGTGTCCAAAATCTCCAGGTTGACTCTAAACAAATAAAAACCAAAACTACTGTCATCCAGTCTATTTTGACTCATAACAATCCTATAGGACAGAGTGTAACTGGCCTATAGGGTTTCCAAGACTGTAAATCCTTAGGGAGGGAGACTCCCACTTCGTTCCCCGAAAGAGTGGCTGGTGGGTTCTAGCTGCCCAACTTTTGGTTAGCAGCCGAGTGTTTTAACCACTGCACCACCAGGCCTCCTAGGTTGATTCTACGCAGTCTAAATTTACTAGAAAATGGCCAGCTCACAGCTTTGCTTTAAACTGGTTTGAACTGGCTATATTCTGTTATGACTTCTACATTCATTTATTAATTAATTATATGGTTATTTTAAAGTATTTATTGAGATATAATTTACAAACCAAGTAATCTACCCATTTGATGATTTTGGTATACTCACAGAGTTGTGAAACCATCATAAAAATCTATGTTTAGAATGTTTTCATCACCCAAGGGTGTAAACCCAAAAGCAAGAGCACTTATTCTCCATCCCTCTCCCCTAAACTCAAGCCATAGAGAAATAATAATCCACTCTCTGCCTCTATAGATAATTGTATTCTAGACATTTCATTTAAATGTTGTTGTTGTTAAGTGCCTTCGAGTTAGATCAGACTCATAGTGACCCTACGTACAACAGAAAGAAACACTGCCCAGTCCTACACCATCCACACAATCTTTGTTATGCTTGAGCGCATTGTTGCAGCCACTGTGTAAGTCCATCTCATTGAGAGTCTTCCTCTTTTTCGCTGACCCTCTACTTTACCAAGCATGATGTTCTTCTTCAGGGACTGGTCCCTCCTGATAACATGTCCAAAGTACCTAACATGACATTTCCTCATCCTTGCTTCTAAAGGGCATTCTGGTTGAACTTCTTCCAAGACAGATTTGTTCATTCTTCCCGCAGTCCATGGTATATGCGATATTCTCTGCCAACACCACAATTAGAAGGCATCAATTCTTCTGTCCTCCTTATTCATTGTCCAGCTTTTGCATACATATGAGACAATTGAAAATACCATGCTTGGGTCAGGAACACCTTAATCCTCAAAGTGATATCTTTGCTTTTTCACGCTTTATACAGGTCTTTTGCAGCAGATTTGCCCAATGCAATGTCGTCTGATTTCTTGACTGCTGCTTCCACGTGCCTTGATTGTGGATCCAAGTAGAATGAAATCTTTGACAACTTCAACATTTTCTCTGTTTATCTTGATGTTACTTATTGGTCCAGTTGTGAGGATTTTTGTTTCCTTTATGTTGAGGTGCAATCCATACTGAAGGCTGTAGTCTTTGGTCTTCATCAGTAAGTGCTTCAAATTCTCTTCACTTTCTGCAAGCAAGGTTGTATCACTGGCATATCGCAGGTTGTTATTGTATCTTCCTCCAATCCTGATGCCTCAGTCTTCTTCATATAGTCCACATTCTTGAATTATTTGTTCATCATACGAATTGAATAAGTATGGTGAAAGGATACAACCCTGATGCACACCTTTCCTGACTTTAAACCACACACTATCCACTTGTTCTGTTTGAATGACTGCTTCTTAGGCTATATAAAGTTTCCTCATGAGCACAATTAAGTGTTCTGGAATTTCCATTCTTCCCAATGTTATCCATAATTTACTAAGAACCACATAATCGAATGCTTTTGCATAGTCAATAAAACACAGGTAAACATCTTTCTGGTATTCTTTGCTTTCAGCCAAGATCCTTTCTGACATCAGCAATGATATCCTTAGTTCTACATCCTCTTCTGAATCTAGCTTGAACTTCAGTCAGTTCCCTGTTGATGCACTACTGAAATTGCTTTTGAATGATCTTCAGCAAAATTTACTTGCCTGGATATTAATGATATTGTTCGATAATTTCCACATTCTGTTGGATCACCTCTCTTTGGAATAGGTACAAATATGGATCTCTTCCAGTCATTTGGCCAGGAAGCTATCTTCCAAATTTCTTAACCTAGATGAGTAACCATCTCCAATGTTTCATCTGCTTGTTGAAACACCTCAACTGATATTCCAAACTAAAATAATTGAAGTCTTGTTTTTTGCCATTCTCTTTAGTGAAGCTTGCACTTCTTTCTTCAGTAACATTGGTTTTTGATCTTATGCTACTTCCTTAAATAGTTGAACACTGATCAATTCTATTTTGTCAGAGTGACTTTGTGTATTCCATCCCTCTTTTTTTGATGCTTCCTGCATCATTTAATATATTTTCCCCATAGACTCGTTCAATATTACAGCTCATGGCTTGAATTTTTTCTTCAGTTATTTTAGCTTGACAAATGCCAATTATGTTCTTCCCTTTTGGTGTTTTAACTCCAGGTCTTTGCACATCTCATTGTAATACTTTATTTTGCCTTCTTGAGATGCCCTTTGAAATTTTTTGTTCAGTTCTTTTACTTCATCATTTCTTCCATTTGCTTTAGCTACTCTACATTCAAGAGCAAGATTCAGAGTCAGTTCTTACATCTTTTTATTCTTTGCTGTCTTTTTTTTATTGATGTAGTTTAAGTGAAATTTTACATTTCAAGTTTTTCTCTCATACAAAAATTTATACTTACATTATTATGTGATCCTAATTGCTCTCCCTACACTGAGACAGCACACTCCTCCTTTCCACCCCTGATTTCCTGTGTCCATTCAACCAGCTCATAACCCCCTCTGCCTTCTCATCTCACCTCTGGACAGAAGGTATCCTTTTAGTCTCATGTATTTACTTGAGCTAAGAAGAACACTCTTCACTAGTATCATTTTATGTGCCACAATCCAGTCCAATGTTTGTCTGAAGAGTTGGCCTAGGGAATTGTTTTAGTTCTGGGTTGACAGAGAATACAGGGGCCATGCTTTCTGGGGTTCCAGTCTCAGTCAGACCATTAAGTCTGGTCTTTTTACTAGAATTTGAGTTCTGCATCCCACCCTTCCCTGCTCCATCAGGGACTCATTATTGTGTTCCTGGTCAGGGCGGTCATTTGTGGTAGCCAGGCACCATCTAGTTCTTCTGGTCTAAGGCTGACGAAGTCTCTGGTTTATGTGGTCCTTTTTGTCTCTTGGGCTAATACTTTCCTTGTGTCTTTGGTGTTCTTCATTCTCCTTTACTCCAGGTGGGTTGGGACCAATTGATCCGTCTTAAATGCCGCTCACTAGCTTTTAAGACCCCAGACGTCACTCACCAAAGTAGGATGCAGAACATTTTCTTAATAAACTTTGTTATGCCAATTGACCTTGTCCCTGGAAAGCATGGTCCCCAGACCCCCACCCCTGCTACTCTGTCCCTCAAAGCATTTGATTGTATTCAGGAATATTATTACCTTTGTTTTAGTCCAGTTGTGCTGACTTCCCCTGTAGCGTGTGCTGTCCTTCCCTTCACCTAAGTTAATTCTTGTCCACTATCTAGTTAGTGAATAACTCTCAGCCTTCCTGCCCACGCTTGTAGCCATCAAAGAACATTTTCTTCTGTGTTTAAAACTTTCACTGAATTCTTATAATAGTGGCCTTATACAATATTTGTCCCACTGTGATTAACTACATTCACTCAGCATAATGCCCTTGAGATTCCTCCATGTTATAAAACGTTTCACAGATTCATCATTGTTCTTTATCGTTGCGTAGTATTCCATTGAGTAAATATATAATAATTTGTTTATCCATTCGTCCATTGATGGACACCTAGGTTCTTTCCATATTTTTACAATTGTGAACAGTGCAGCAAAGAACATGGGTGTGCATATATCTATTCGTGTGACGGCTCTTATTTCTCTAGGATATATTCCAAGGAGTGGGATTCCTAGATTGTATGGTACTTCTTTTTCTAGCTTTTTAAATAAGTGCCAAATCAATTTCCAAAGTGATGGTACCATTTTACATTCCCACCAACAGTATATAAGTGTTCCAGTCTCTCCACAACTCTCAAGCATTTATTATTTTGTGCTTTTTGCATTAATGCTAGCTTTGTTCTGGTGAGATGGTATCCCATTGCAGTTTTGATTTGCATTTCTCTAATGGCTAATGATTGTGAGCATATCTTCACGTGTCTGTTAGCCGCCAGAATGTCTTCTTTGGTGAACTGCCTGTTCATATTCTTTGCCCATTTTTTAATTGGGTTACTTGTCTTTTTGCTGTTGAGGTTTTGCAGTATCTTGTAGATTTTAGAGATTAGATGCTGATGGATTTGTCATAGCCAAAAAATTTTTCCCAGTCTGTAGGTTGTCTTTTGACTCTTTCAGTGAAGTCTTTTGATGGGCACAAGTGTTTGATTTTTAGGGGCTCCCATTTATCTGGTCTCTCTTCTGGTGCTTGTGCACTGTTACTTATGGTTTGTATTCTGTTTATGCCATGTATTAGGGCTCCTAGCATTGTCTCTATTTTTTCTTCCATGATCTTTATCATTTTCGATTTAGGTCTTTGATCCATTTTGACTTAGTTTTTGTGCATGGTGTGAGGTATGGATCTTGTTTCAGTTTTTTGCAGATGGATATCCAGTTATGCCAGCACCATTTGTTAAAGAGACTGTCTTCCTCAATTAATGGACTTTGGGTCTCTGTGAAATATCACCTGCTGATAGGTGGATGAATTTTTATGTCTGGATTCTAAATTCTGTTCCGTTGGTTTATGTATCTGTTGTTGTACCAGTACCAGGCTGTTTTGAGCACTGTGGCAGTATAATAGGTTCTAAAATCAGGTATTGTGAGGCCTCCCACTTTGTTCTTCTTCTTGAGTACTGCTTTACTTATCCGGGACCTCTTCCTTTTGCATATGAAGTTGGTGATTTGTTTATCCATCTCATTAAAAAATGCCAGTGGAATTTGTATCAGGATTGCATTGTATCTGTAGACCTCTTTGGATAGAACTGAGATTTTCACATTCTTGAGTCTTCCTATCAATGAGCAAAGTATGTTTTTCCACTTATGCAAGTCTCATTTGGTTTCTTGCAGTAGTGTCTTGTAGTTTTCATTGTATAGGTCTTTTAAATCTTTGGTTAAAATTATTCCTAAGTATTTTTTCTTCTTTGGGTCTATTGTAAATGGTATTGATTTGGCGATTTCCTCTTGGAAGTTCTCTTTGTGGTGTAGAGGAATCCAACTGATTTTTGTACATTTATCTTCTACCCTGATACTTTGCTGAAATTTTCTATTAGTTCCAGTAGTTTTCTTGTAGATTCTTTGGGGTTTTCTGTGTATAAAAGCATAGCATCAACAAATAGAGATACTTTTATTTCTTCCCTACTAATCTGGATGCCTTTTATTTCTTTTTCTAGCCTAAATGCTCTGGCTAGGACCTCCAGCACAATGTTGAATAAGAGTGGTGATAAAGGGCATCCTTGTCTGGTTCCTATTCTCAAGGAGAATGCTTTCAAAGTCTCTCCATTTAGGATGATGTTGGCTGTTGGCTTTGTATAAATGCCCTTTATTGTGTTGAGGAATTTTTCTTCTCTGCTATTTTCTTAGAGTTTTTATTATTAATGAGTGTTGGACTTTGTCAAATGCCTTTTCTGCATTGATTGATAAGATGATGTGGTTCTTGGCTTTTGTTTTATATATGTGATGGATTACATTGATTGTTTTTCTAATGTTGAACCATCCCTGCATAATGGTATAAATCCCAGCTCATCATGGTAAATTATTTTCTTTAATATGTTACTGAATTATATTGGCTAGAATTTTGTTGAGGCGTTTTGTGTCAATGTTCTTGAGGGATATTAGTCTGTAATTTTCTTTTTTTGTGGTGGCTCTACCAGGTTTTGGTATCAGGGTTATGCTGGCTTCATAGAATGAGTTTGGGAGTATTCAATCCTTTTCTATCCTCTGAAATACCTTTAGTTGTAGTAGTGTTAACTCTTCTCTGAAAGTTTGGTAGAAATTCTCCAGTGAAGCCATCCAGGCCAGGGCTTTATGTTGTTGTTGTTGTTATGAGTTTTTTAATTATCTTTTCTATCTCTTCTTTTGTTTTTGGTTTATTTAGTTGTTCTACCTCTGTGTTAGTTTCGGTAGGTAGTGAGTTTCTAGAAATTTGTCCATTTCCTCTAGGTTTTCAGATTTATTAGAGTACACTTTTTCATAGCATTGTTTTATGATTCTTTTAATTTCAGTTGGTTTTGTTGTGATATCACCCACCTCATTTCTTATATGAGTTATCTGCTTCCTCTCCCGTTTTACTTTTGTCAGTTTGGCCAATGGTTTATCAATTTTGTTGATCTTTTCAAAGAACCAGCTTTTGGTCTTGTTAAGTCTTTCAATTGTTTTTCTATTCTCTATTTCATTTATTTCTACTCTAATTCTTGTTATTTCCTTTCTTCTGGTGCCAGAGAGCTTCTTCTGCTGCTCTCTTTCCACTTGTTCCAGCTGTAGGGTTAATGTTTTGATTTTGGCCCTATCTTCTTTTTGGATATGTGCATTTATTGCTATAAACTGACCTCTGGGCACTACTTTTGCTGTGTTCAAAAGGTACTGGTAAGATGTGTTTTCATTCTCATTTGATTCTATGAGTTTCTTTATCCTGTCCTTAATTTATTCTAGATCCCAATAGTTTTTGAGCAAGGTGTTGTTCAGTTTTCATGTGTTTGATTTTTTTTCCTTGCTTTTTCTGTTGTTGATTTCTACTTTTATGGCTTTATGGTCAGAAAAGATGCTTTGTAATATTTTGATGATTTGGATTTTGTTAAGGCTTGCTTTATGGCTAATATGTGGTCTATTCTGGAGAATGTTCCACGTGCCTGGAAAAGAATGTGTACTTGGCTGCTGTTGGGTGGAGTGTTCGGTATATGTCTATGAGATCAAGTTGGTTGATTGTAACATTTAGATCTTCTGGGTCTTTATTGAGTTTCTTTCTGGATGTTCTGTCTTTCACCGAAAGTGGTGTGTTGAAGTCTCCTACTGTTATTGTGGAGCCGTCTATCTCTCTTTCCAATGCTGTTAGACTTTATATATTTCAGAGACCTGAATTGGGTGCATAAATATTTATTATAGATATGTCCTCCTGGTGTATTGACCCTTTAATCATTATATAGTGTCCTTCCTTACCCTTTGTGGTGGATTTTACTTTAAAGTCTATTTTGTCAGAGATTAATATCGCCACTCCTGCTCTTTTTTGAGCACTGTTTGCTTGATATATCTTTTTCCATACTTTGAGTTTTAGTTTGTTTGTGTCTTTAAGTCTAAGGTGTGTCTCTTGTAGGCAGCATACAGATGAATTGTGTTTTTTTAATCTAATCTGCCGTACTCTGTCTTTTTATTTTGAACTGTTTCTTCGTTCCACTTAATTTTGTGGGCTTAGCCGTTTCTCTTTATGTATTTTCTTTTCATCTTTTTCATTGTTGTTGATTTTGTATTTCCAGAGTCTTTATATTTTTCTTGTTTTTTTTTTTTTTTTATTTTGATGTGTAGGAATGTTAGTTTCCTTTGTGATTACCTTAATATTTACTCTTATTTTTCTAAGTTTATACAAGTCTTTTATTTCTTTATATCATCTTGACTTCCTCTCCATATGAAAAATCTATGTCTACATTTTTTAGGCCCCTTTTTTGTTTTAACGTTGTCATCTTTTACATACTGACATCTCTGTTTCCTTATTTTCAGTGTTTTAGCTTTGATTTATTTTTGTGACTTCCATATCTGGGTTGATATCTAGTTGCTCTGTCCTGTGTTCTAGTCTAGGGTTGTTATCTTACGTTATTGATTTTCTAACCGGAGGAGTCCCTTTAGTATTTCTTGTAATTTTGGTTTGGTTTTTGCAAATTCCCTAAACTTCCGTTTATCTGGAAATACCCTAATTTTGCCATTATATTTGGTAGATAGTTTTGCTGGATATATAATTCTTGACTGGCAGTTTTGTTTTTTTTTTCCTTCACGGCTTTATATATGTTATCCCATTTCCTTCTTGCCTGCATGGTTTCTGTTGAGTAGTCCGAACTTATTCTTATTGACTTTCCTTTGTAGATGACTTTTTGTTTATCCCTAGCCACTCTTAAAATTCTCTCTTTATCTTTGGTTTTGACAAGTTTGATTATACTATGTGTTGGTGACTTTCTTTTGGGATCTACCTTATGTGAGATTCCGTGAGCATCTTGGATAGATATCTTCTCATTTTTCATGATATCAGGGAAGTTATCTGCCACCAATTCTTCAACAATTCTCTCTGTATTTTGTGTTATCCCCACTCTTCTGGTACTCTAATCACTGGTAGGTTATTCCTTTTGATAGGGTCCCACATAATTCTTACATTTTCTTCATGTTTTTTAATCCTCTTATCTGATTTTTCCTCAAATAAGTTGGTGTCAAGTGCTTTATCTTCAATCTCACTAATTCTGACTTCCATTGCCTCAATTCTGCTCCTATGACTTTCTATTGAGTTGTCTAATTCTGAAATTTTATTGTTAATCTTCTTGATTTCTGATTGCTTTCCCTCTATGGATTCTCACAGCCTGTTAAATTTGTCATTATGCTCTTCTCTAATCTTTTTAAGTTCTTCTCTTGTGTGTCAGCATTTTGCCTAATCTCTTTCCTAATATCTTCAAGATTTCTGTATATTAATCTTTTGTATTCCACCTCTGGTAATTCCAAGAAGTTTTCTTCCTCCAGAAAATTTCTAGAGTCTTTATTTTGGGAGCTTGCTGAAGCCATCATGGTCTGCCTGTATGTGATTTGATATTGACTGTTGTCTCCAAGTCATCAATAACTTTTTTTACTTATTTATTTTATATTTGCTTACTGTGTCCTAGCTTCTTGTTTTGTTTGGTTTTGACATGCCCAAATAGGCTGCTCGTGTGAGGTAGCCAGATCACTGGTGCCTCTGAAGCTTCAAAGTCCTGCCACCAGGTGACCAGATGTGCCACTAAGTATGTGAGCCCAGGTGCCTCTTCCTCCCGTATGGATTCAGCTCAGGTGTCCAAGTAGTCAGCCATCAAGTGGGTGGTGCAGGCTCTCATCTATAGTCCTAGACAGGCATGGGTGATTGTTGTAGGCACAGGTATCTGGCTGCAGCAAGGGGACACATGCTGAGCAAGGCAGGGGGCTGACAGCTGCCCCCAAGTGTCCAGGAGAAAATCGTGTCCCTGTTCCCTAGAGTGTGTAAGTGGATGGGTTTTGCAGCCAGACTATAAGCACCCAGTGGTGTTGTCTGTAAGGACAGAAGGGCACCTCTTATTCTTGGTCCCCTGTTGCAGGTGGCTAGGTGGCGTGGGTGGAGCCACCAGTCCTCAGGCCCCTGATGTGGGTAGGTGAAGACCCTGCTTAATAGGCAGAGCAGTGTCAAATGTCAGGAACCCTCCACTTTACAGGTGAAACAGTTGAAGTTAGACTTCAGGTATATACCCTGTTGTACTGTGGTAATGAGGGCCTATGCTGTTGAAATGGGTGCACAAAAGTCTATGCATGGGGAAAGGCACTCAAAGTCTGAGGATCCCTTATCCCTGTGCCTAGACAAAGGAGCTGTACCTACCCTAAATTCTTGGCTTAGGGGAGCTGGCAAATTATTTTTTCCCGTTTGTGAATTTGTTCACTCTCCAAGGCCAGGAGAATGGCTCAGGGTGTGTGACAAGTTCTACTTCTGGCACAGGGGACTCGTCAATCACTGAAGCTGTCCCAGACCCAGTGCAGAGCAGGGAACAGGCAGATAAATTGGAGAAAGGTTCTTCCCTAAGGGGGGTGTTTTTGATCTGCGCAGTAGTCCAGACACAAGTACTTATCTTTTGCTGACCGAGGGCTGCTACTCACTGGTTCTGGATGGCTGAGTAGACTCTCTGCCTCTGGGTCTCTCCCGATGTGGAAAATGCCCCCCAAGCACCACTGCTCCCCTGCCTCACCTTGCACCATGAGCTGATCAGGCCCAAAGGGCTCAGGCTTTCGCCGGATCAGGTTTGGCAACTCCTTGCTGCTTCCGAACCATCTCTCCATCCTCTGCCACTCAATCTGATTTCTCAGCTTTACCTTTGATGTTCAGGGCTCCTAGATTGTCATATATAATTGATTCACTTGTTTTTTCAGGTCTTTGTTGTAAGAGGGACCACCAGAGGCGTCTGACTACTCTGCCATCTTGGCCCCACCTCTCTTTCCTCTCTTTTTAATGACCTTTTACTGTCTTCGTTTATGATTTCCTTGATGCCAGTCCACAACCTAGTCTTAGATCATTAGTGTTCAATGTGGCAAATCTATTCTTGAGATGGCCTCTAAATTCAGCTGGAATATACTCAAGGTCTTATTTTGGCTCTCCTGGACTAGCTCTAATTTTCTTCAGCTTCAATTTGAACTTGCATGTGAATAATTGATAGTCTTTTCCATGGTCAACCTCTTTTTGGTAAAATGATCATATTTTTGTTTCGATTTACATTTCCCTAATAGCCAATGATATTGAGCATCCTTCAGGTGCTTAATGGCTATTTGTATATCATTTTTGAAGAAGTGTCTATTCAGATCCTTTGCCCATTTTGTTTTTAATGAAAATACTTATATATTTATTTATTTTTATTGAGTAGCAAGAATTCTTCTGGATACTGGTCTGCCATCAGATATATGACTTTTTAATGTTTTCTACCACCCTACATGTTGTCTTTTCACTTTCTCAGTGGTATTATTTTCCATACAAAAGTTTTTAGTTTTGATATACTCAAATTTATCCTTTTTTTTTCATTTGTTGCTTTTGCTTCTGGTGTTCATAATAATTTTTGGAGCTCCTATTGTATGTCAAACACTGTACTATCAGGCACTGTATACAAAGACTATTCAGAATAATACTTGGCCTCAAAAATTTCACTGCCTAGTGAGGGTGATATTTAAAGAAATCAATGATATTTATGTATACTATGTTAACTCCATCAGAGAGCAAATAAAAAAATAACAAGGAGCAAGCATTGTTTTCCCTATTATTTATTATTATTGAATTTTTAAAAAATAATTTGTAATTTTAACAACATACTTTAAAGTCTTCATTTACTTGTTCCTTCAACAAATATTTATTGAGGGCTAACAGCATAAGCACTGTTCTATGTGCTTGGGATATATCAGTGAGTAAAGCAGAAAACATTCTTTTTCTTCATGGAGTTTACATTTAATGGAGAGAGACAAGAAATCAAACCAAGAAAATTATAATAACTGAGAAAATTGTATAATATTTTAGGTAAATGTCATAAGGAAAAAGGGAGAGAGATTAAGGCATTGGGAAAGTCTGTGAATAAAGGGAAAAGTGATGGACAGTCCCAGGATAAAAAGAATTGATGTCATAGATATCACTGAGAAAAAGAAATATAAGCAAAGACTTGAAGGGGATGAAGAAGCTGATCATAAAATATATCACAGGTTAGGACACAAAGAAAATCTAAAACAAAGACCCCCCCTAAAGTGGGAATGTTCTTCGAGTGTTTGAGAAACAGGAAAAAAAAAAAAAAAAAGACTGGAGTGGACTGAGTGAGGAGAAGTAGAGATAGTCATAGAGTTAATCATAAAGGGGCAAATCATAAAGGCATTTGTAGGCCACTGTAAGATGTGGATTTTTCTTTGTGTGATATGTATAGTCATTTTGAGGTTTTGAACAAAGAAGTGACAAAGACCAATGTGATAAACAAAAAATGACAAAGACCCTTCGCCTAATGTGTTCGTAATAGACTAGATGTGTCTAGGAGGGCTGGGTTGTAGAAGATCAGATGGGAAGAAAGGAGACATGTTAGAAGAAAATTTATTAAGGAGAAGGAAATAATGAAATTTAGATAAATGATGCTGAGAAATCATGAGATGAGGATTGTAACTGTACTATTGGTTTTAGCAAACTGAAGGTTATTGGGTGACCTTGTCAAGAGCAGTTTCCATGGAATGGTGTGGAAGAAAGACTGATTGGAATAGGTTTCAGAGAAAAGAGAGGGAGGAACTGGAAATTGTCAGTATAGAACACATAAGTTATGCTGTAATGGAGAGCAAAGAAAAGGAGAAATGATAAGAATGGGCTGAAAAGAAGGCTTATTCATGACATGCAAAAGTAAGCAGTTAAAAAAGTTCATGGGTTAACAGAATAATGCTACAAATGAGACTAGAAGTTTTTGTTTTTGTTTTTTTAATGAAAATACCTGGGATCCGTTGTGGGTATTTACTTTATTTGTTCATTTGTTTTATTCCAAAGAGCATTCTTTCCCCCTTTTCTTGGCAATACCAATCTTTCACAGCTTTTTTTTTTTAAAGTCTCTTTTGATGTTTTGTTTTTAAATAATGCAACAATATCCTTTTTCCTTCCTAAGTAGAAATACTGATTTTTTTTCTTGAAATACACTGTCTGGATTTTAATTTACAGTAGTGTATCCCTGCTGAGTCTCAAAGAAAGCAAGCAAGAAAGAAAAAGTTTAAATAAAATTTTAAGAATCAGTCATCAGGCAATTGAAATCAATTTTTTTCAAACACATACAAGGGAAGTCATCGATGTATTTTGCAAGTATTTGCCGAGGAGTATTATTGTAGGTTTGTGTGTGCATACAAAGGTATTGGCATTTTAGTACCCATTTTTGAAGAAATATGCATGAAAGCATTTGTTAAAAAGAGATGCTAAATAATTGCACACCAACTTTAATATAAACAGATAAATAAAAAGAGGCTGCTGTTGTTTATTGCATCTGACATGTTTATTGAGGCTTTGCTTCCCAATGTCATTTTCTAAAAGCCAAACATCTCTAGATTATTTACCTGTTTGCAAGACTACGATGAGATCTAGGCACACGTCTCTTCTATTGAAGTCTGATCATGATGTACTAAAATGTCATCAAAATCATTTAATCATGCAACATCATGATGTTTTTTTTTTTTGTGTGTGTGTGTGTGTGTGTGACAATTCTTTTAGGGTTCTTAGCAAAATGTGTAACTTTTCCATCAAAGAAGAGTTGTGAAGGAGTGTGCTAGTTAGGCTAAGAAAAGGTAAGCAGTAATGAGTCCTTCCCTTCATCCTTCTATTATTGTTCTCTCTCTTCTAGGGCATGAAGAAAATGGTAACAGCAAATGGAAAGTAAAGAAATAGATTTACATGTTATATTTCTAAAAATCTTCTTAGCACTAACATATTTTCTATGAATGTGTTTGTGTGTGTGTGTGTGTGTGTCTTTGTGTGTGTGTGTATGTGTGTGTGTGTGTGTGTGTGTGTGTATCTCCACCACCTGTTTCTATCAGTTTATACAGTGGTGACTTGTTATGATGCTGGAAACTATGCCACCGGTATTTCAAACACCAGCAGGGCTACCCATTTTGGAACTTCCAGACTAAGATAGACTAGGAAGAAAGACCTGGTGATCTACTTCCAAAAAATTAGCCAATACAAGCCTTATTGATACAACAGAATATTGTCTAAATCGCTTGCTTTGAACACATCATTACTATTATTGTTAGTTACCCTTGAGTCAATTCTGACTCATAACGACCACATGTGTGCAGAGTAGAAGTGACCCACAGGGTTTTTAAGTCTTCAACCTTTCAGAAACAGATCACCAGGCCTGTCTTCCATGGCACCTCTGGTGGGTTTGAACCGACTACCTTTCTGTTAGTAGTCAAGTGCTTAACCATTTCTGCCACCTAGGGACTCTGAACATATCATTACCCCAAAATTATTGCTGTTGAGTTGATTCAGACTCAGAGTGACCCGGAGTAAAACTGCCTCATAGGGTTTCTAAGGCTGTAATCTTTACGGAAGCAGACTGCCACATCTTTCTCTTGCTTAATGGTTAGTGAGTTATAGCCGTCAACCTTTCAGTTAACGGCCGAGCATTTAACCACTGCACCACAGGGCTCCTTGAACACATCATTAGGAGGGATCAATTGCCAGAGAAGGACTTTATGTTTGCTGAAGAAGATGGTCAAGGAGGACATGGAGCCCCTCTGTGAGACGGATTGGCACAATAGCTGAAATGATGAACTGGAACAATATTTCTTTCTGTTATACAAAAAGTCGCAGTGAGTTGGAGCCAACTAACAAATATATATATATATATATATATATATACATAAGTTGTTGTTGTTAGGTGCTGTTGAGTTGGTTCCAACTCATAGTGACCCTGCGTACAACAGAATTAAACACTGCCCAGTCCTGCCCCATCCTCACAATCATTTCTATGTTTGAGCCCATTGTTGCAACCACAGTGTCAATCAATCTTGTTGAAGATCTGTCTCTTTTTTGCTGACACTTCCCTTTACCAAGCATGGTGTCCTTCTCCACGGACTACAAATCTATATATTTATTTATTATACTTATATATGTATATACATACATATATATACATAAAACACCTTGCCATCGAGTTGATTCTGACTCAGAGTGACCCTATAGGACAGAGTAGAACTGCCACATGGAGTTTCCAAGGAGCAGCTGATGGATTCAAACTGCCGACCTTTTGATTAGAAGCCAGGCTCTTAACCGCTGCACCACCAGCACTCCAAATATATGTGTGTATATATGTATATATGAACATATATATCAATATATATATCTTGTATATAATATTGTATTAATGAAATGTTAAAATGAACTATTTGTGAATATTAAAAAAACAGATATTTTAAAAGATCAGTGGAATGAATATAATTAACTCACAATATTATCCTCATTTTTTAAGAAAAGTAAGAGTGAAGGTGAAATTTGAGAGAACAGAAAGAAAAGTGATTAGTTAAAAGCAACTTTTTCTCAAATACTGGAAAATTAATCTTATAAAATGTTATTTTATAAGAGTCAATCTACAAATGCTTATAAACAATATATCTTAAGTAACTAAATTAGAAAACTGTCTGACAACTATTAGCTATTGATCTAAAATGAACTCTTGTCCATTTTAAAAATTACAACTGTCATGAAAATTGTATATATGTATATGTGTGTGTAATTAAATGTTAAGAAATGTCTTCTTCTTGGATATATTTCAAATTTCAACCAAGATAATGCTTGCAGATGATATAGAAAGTATATCATAAAGCAACTTTAGCAATAATTTCTCATAAAGAAAATAATTTTAAAAATCATGAGGTAAATATGCTATTTTCAAAGTAGGTAAAAATGTGTAATTGTCATGCATACTTTAAAATAGAAAGCTACCCTAATATTCTAGACAAGATAGAAGATGGTAGGAAGATAATCACGCTGACTTCAGAGGTATCTGTCTTCATCAGATGTGAAGGTGAATATGACTTCATAGGATAAGAATAGATGACATCTGATAATCAAAACCAAAGAAAACAACGACCCTCTGTTATGGTCATTTCTGAAAGTGATCATTTCAAAATAAATCTTTTTTTTTTGTCTATTTTCATTCAATAATATACTAAAACAATGATAGAATTTAATTTGAACAAGATGTGCATAGTTGCTTTATTACATTCTTGGCTTTTCAAAATGAAAATCTATTTATAAATTGTGAAGAAATTTAACTATATTTCTGGGTATTTTTATTTTTATTCCTAATCTGTTCACATAAAATAAATATAGTGGGCATATTGAATATGCAAATGATAAGAAATAAGAGTTTGGAAAAGTAGAGGTTTTACAGTACAGAAATACAGTGGGTATATTTCTAGCTCCTATAAATCCTCAGGCAGTACTCAAGTTTTTAAAATGCCTGCTGCAGTCACTCACTATTGTAAAGTCTTGTTCAATTTCTAGAATTCCCTGGGCCTCAATTTTGTTATCTCAGTTTCTTTTACAGGTTTGTTATGGAAACTATAGGTAATCGGTATTTATCTGTAAGTACATCATCATCTCCTTCCCCACCCCCATTTCCATCCCCATCTCCATTCGCACATCCGTTCATAACCCAATTCTCATCTCCATCACCATCTCCATCCCTATCTATAAGGCACATATTTGGCTCACGATAACTGAAATCATTTTATTATTCTTACCATCTGTGGGAAAAAAGGGTAATTCATCAACTGCCGACCTTTTGGTTAGCAGCTGTAGCTCTTAACCACTATGTCACCATAGTTTCCAAATTAAATATAACAAAGTTAAATTTTTAGAATTGTCTAATATTTTGAAAAACATATATTTAATATAATCTATTTATTCAATCAACTTTTGTATTTACTTTTTCGCTGAAATACAATGAAATGTGTAGAAAAATTTGCATTTGTTATACAGAATCAACGTATTTATAAACAACCATTTGGTGCTATTTGACAATTCTCTTTCTAAAATTAGAAAACCACCTCTTAGCAATATATGGCCCTCAAATCCAGGTACAAGTCATCTTCAAAGAAAATTTTATTTTCTGTCTATAACTGTCTAATAATAACTACTATATATATGTTGTTGTTGTTCTGACTCAGCAACCCTATGTAAAACAAAAGGAAATACTGGTCAGTCCTGCACCATCCTCAGAATCGTTGGTATGCTTGAGTGCATTGTTGCAGACACTGTGTCAATCTATCTCATTGAGGGTCTTCCTCTTCTTCAATGACCCTCTACTTTACCCTCAGCAAGATGGATTGACACAGTGGTTGCAACAATGGGCTCAAGCATAACACTGGTTGTGAGCATGGCATAGGACCTGCCAGTTTTTCATTCTGTTGTGCATAGGGTCCCTATGAGTCAGAACCAACTCGTGGGGACCTAACAACACAGCAACAACTACTTTACCCAGTATGTTGTCCTCCTCCAGGGACAGTTCCTCCTGATAACATGTCCAAAGTATGTGAGATGAAGTCTTACCATCCTTGCTTCTAATGACCATTCTGGCTGTACTTCTTCAGAGACAGATTTGTTCCTCCTTTTCCTGGTGTATCATATATTCAATATTCTTCACCAACACTGTCTTACTTATTCATTGTCCAGCTTTCACATGCATATGAGGCGATTGAAAACACCATGGCTTGGGTCAGGCACACCTTAGTCCTTAAAGTGACATCTTTACTTTTTAACACTTTAAAGAGGTCTTTTGCAGCAGATTTGTCCAATGCAATACGTCCTTTGATTTCTTGACTACTGCTTCCATGGGCCTTGAGTAAAATGAAATCCTTTACAACGTCATTATTTTCTTCGTTTGTCATCAGTAAGTTCTTCAAGTCCTCTTCACTTTCTGCAAGCAAGGTTTTGTCATCTGCTTATCGCAGATTGTTATTGAGTCTTCCTCAAATCCTGATGCTGTGTTCATCTTCATATAGTCAGGCTTGACCTTCTGGCAGTTCCCTGTTGATGTACTGCTGCAACTGCTTTTGAATGACTTTCAGCAAAATTTTATTTGTGTGTGATATTAATGACATTGTTCGACAATTTCTGCATTTTGTTGGATCACCTTTCTTTGGAATGGGTACAAATATGGATCTCCTCCAGTCCGTTGACCAGATACCTATCTTCCAAATTTCTTGGCATAGACAAGTGAGTGTTTCCAGCACTGCATCCTTTTGTTGAAACATCTCAATTGGTTTTCCATCAATTCCTGGAGCCTTGTTTTTCACCTATGCTTTCAGTGCAGCTTGGACTTCTTTCTTCAGTACCATGGTTCTTGATCATATGAGACTTCCTGAAATGACTTAATGTCAATCAATTCTTTTCGGTACAGTGACTTTGTGTATTCTTTCAATTTTATTTTGATTCTTCCTGTGTTGTCTAATATTTTCCCTGTAAAATCCTTCAATATTGCAACTGGAAACTTGGATTTTTAATTCGGTTCTTTCAGCTTGAGAAGTGCCGAGTGTGTTCTTCCCTTTTGGTTTTCTATCTCCAGGTCTTTGCGCATTTCATTATAATAACTTTACTTTGATTCTCGAGCTGCCCTTTGAAATCTTCTGTTTAGTTCTTTTACTTCATTATTTCTTCCTTTCACTTTTAGCTACTTGACATTCAAGAGCAACTTCCAGAGTTTCTTCTGACATCCATTTTGGTCTTTTCTTTCTTTCCTGTGTTTTTAATGACCTCTTGCTTTCTTCATGTATGATCTCCTTGATGTCATTCCACAACTCGTCTGGTCTTTGGTCATTAGTGTTCAATGTGTCAAATTTATTCTTGAGATGGTCTCTAAATTCAGGTGGGATATACTCAAGGTTGTTCTTTGGCTCTGGTGGACTCATAATTTTCTTCAGTTTGAACTTCAACTTTCATATGAGCAGTTGATGATCTGGTCCACAATTGGCCCCTAGCCTTGTTCTGACTGATGATACTGAGCTTTCTCGTCATCTCTTTCCACAAATGTAGCGTATTTGATTCCTGTGAATTAAATCTGGTGAGGTCCATGTGAATAGTCGCCATTTATGTTGTTGAAAAAAGGTATCTGCAATGAAGAAGTCGTTGATCTAGCAAGATTCTATCATGCGCTCTCTGGCATGATAGGCCCTTTTTTTCAACTACTGATTCTCCTTCTTTATTTCCAGCTTTGCATTCCAGTCGCCAGTAATTATCGATACATCTTGATTGCATGTTTGATCAATTTCAGACTGCAGAAGTTGGTAAAATCTTCAATTTCTTTATTTTTGGCCTTCATGGTTGGAGTGAATTTGAATATTAGTCATATTAACTGGTATTCCTTGTAGGCATACGAATAGTATTCTATCACTGGCAGCACTGTACTTTAGGATAGATCTTCAAACGTTCTTTTCGACTAGGAATGCTATGCCATTCCTGTTCAATTTGTCATTCCCAGCATAGTAGACCATGTGACTGTCTGATTCAAAATTGCTAATACCAGTCCATGTCAGCTCACTAATGCCTAACATATTGATCGTTACGCATTCCATTTCATTTTTGATTTCCAATTTTCCTAGATTCATATTTTGTATAGTCTACATTACTATTATTAATGGATGTTTGCAGCTGTTTCTTCTTATTTTGAGTTTGTGCCACATCAGCAGATGAAGTTTGACTTCATCCATATCATTAATGTCAGTTCTACTTTGAGAAAGTAGCTCTTCCCCAGTCATATTTTGAGTGCCGTCCAATCTGAGGGGCTCATCTTCCGGCACTATTTCAGACAATGCTCTGCTGCTATTCATAAGGTTTTTAACTGGCCATTTTTTTTCAGAAGTAGACTGCAAGGTCCTTCTTCCTAGTCTGTCTCAGTCTGGAAGCTGTGCTGTAATATGTCCACCAAGTGTGACCCTGCTGGTATTTGAAATACTTGCGGCAAAGCTTCCAGTATCACAGCAACATGAAAGCCACCACAGTATGACAAACTGACAGACACATGGTGGAATCTATGTACAGATATATGTACGTATATGACGTATATATATATATCACTTCCCATACAATAAACATTGATCAATGCACTTTATACTTATTAATTTATATAATACTCATAACAATCTATTACTCTTATCCTCATACTGCAAATGAGGTCACAGATTTAATTTGCCATAGACCTGAATCTAGGTAGTCTGGCTGGAGAGTTGATCTCACCTATGCTACATTTAAGTTGTTGTTATTATTGTTGTTAGGTGCCTTGGAGTCTATTCCAGTTCACAACCATGCCATGTGACTGAATAGTACTTTCCCATAGGGTTCTCTAGGCTATAATCTTTATGGGAGCAGACCATCAGGTCTTTCTCCTGCAGAGCCATTGGGTGGGATAGAATCACCAACCTTTCAGTTAACAGCTAGACGCTGAACTATTGCACCACCAGGGCTGTCTTCTCATTTTTATATTTTATCATTCTGTATCCTTTCCTTTCCCTTTCTCTTGCTCCACACAGAGTAGTAAATTTCCAATAAATAAATGATAAATTACTTTGTAATTTCTGATCAGGAACACCTGAAGACTGAATACTCCTATACAATTTTCTATACCACAAGGATTTTTTTTTTCCTTCAAGTGTTTATAAAGTAAGGAATAGGTCTCATAAATTGTAGTGATAACAGCATGAGGACCTAAACAAAATCCAGATGACTCAAAATGCTATCATCCTTGTTGTACTAGGATTAAGCGATTAATTCACTTATGGACATCAATATTTTACTGTTCTGTTTATTTATATCCCGTTTTACTTACCAATGAATGATTACAGCGGATGTATACTGGAGATCCTGTAGCCCTGGTAGTGCAGTGGTTAAAGAGCTTTGCTGCCAAATCTGACCAGATTTCAGTATTTGTAAGTAAATTTGTATTGATACACAACATTCATTGTTGCCCATTGACATTGCCCATTCATTTAGGTATTGCTTATTGCTAATTAGTCCTACAACAGCAGAGATGAGTACTTGTGACAGAGACAAACTGGCTGATGAAGCCTAAATTATTTATTTTCTAATCTTATAAAGAAAAAGTTTGGTGACCCTTGTCATAGATCAAGGTAAAAAATGAGAGTTCACATCTCTCCAGGCACATGAGAGCAGGGTCACTGTAGACTCTTGTAGAGTTGTTCTAAACTAGAGGTTCAGGGGTTCTAATTCACTGTTTGCCCCTTGGGAGAAAGATGTGGAAGTCAGCCTCTGCAAAGATTTACAGTCTTGGAAACTCTATGGGGCAGTTGTACTCTGTCCTATAGGGCCACTGTGAGTTGGAATTGACTCAGTGGCAATGGGTTGTTTTGGGTTTAATCTCTCCTACAGGAGCCCTGGTGGTACAGTTGTTAGGTGCTAGGCTACTAACTGACAAGTTGGTGATTCGAACCCACCCAATGGCTCTGTGGAAGAAAAGTCCTGGTGATCTGATCTTGTAAAGGTTGCAGCCTAGAAACCCTATGGGATAGTTTTCCTCTGTCATGTTGGGTGGCTATACGTTGGAATCGACTCGATGGCAGGAACAACAACAACATCTCCCACACCTGGATCAGGCCTCAGGGTGGACTATGGGATTCCAGGCTACATGATATCCATAATTATCACACTCATACCTCTCTGTAGCTAGAGCAAATTTCAAGTTATATGGAAATGTGACTGCATCACCAATGGAACCAAAGAGAATGGAGACAATCTTGCTTGACCAACCTGCAATTCACAGATGCTCAGATTTAAAAACATGTAGAAAAGAGTTTGTGAGCATTCTTGTGGCTCAGCCTAGTGTGAGACTTTAACAATTATCTGGGCTTAGAACCTGCCATGCTTGGAGCTGCCGTATGGAGGTTGAAGTTGGTCACTGATAGAGACTTGGTATTGTGTGACATATGGAAATAGCCTCCTTATCTTGGAGAAGTAAAATAAAGGCAATTAAATTATTGAGTAAAATTAACAGAAAATGAGTTTCAAATATTTAAATGGTAAGCTAATCCAAAAACTGACAGAATAAAAATATAAAGTGTTCTTCTTTTTAGACACATACACAAAGCATTTGGAAAAACATTGGTATAGATTAAAGGTACATGTGGGTACAAGTTTTCTATAGCTGATAAGTAGGCACAGTGACCACATAAATGCTTTAGCTTTACTAGAAGTTGGTTATGCAGATCTATTTTTAATCAGTACAGCAAAATCATAAAACCTTTATCTCAGTTGGAATAATGGGGAAAGTAGTATATTTATCATACAATGGTTTTCATAATAAAAATTAAGGAATTTCACATTTTGAAGACATTAGAATATTAAAGATGTCTTCCAACAAAACAGCTTATGTCACACTAGCTTGTTGATTCTTAGAGGATGAATAAAATGAAATATTTCAGAGCTTCTAAAAGGCATCAAGGCCATTGCGGAATGATTCAGAAAAGAAAGATGTTTCAATATCTTTATGTTCTAAAATCAACATATAAAACTTATTAAAAGAATAGAGGGTTTTATAAAGTCATCTTGGCCCTGACTACTCTTCGGGTTTTAGCATCCCTCAGTTAATGTCTTCTCCTTTCATTTCCCCAGACTAAGTCACTTATGTTACAACCATATCCTATACCATTCTGTGCACTCTTCTGTCATTGCACATAGTGTGCTGAGCTGAAATTGTTAATTTACTTCTCTCCTGCCTTCTCTAAGGCCAATGTTATTATAGTAATAACAGAGTCGTAGGTGCCTGATACATTCAATTTGCATTGAGTCCATTCCAACTCATGGTGACCTCATGTGTGTCAGAGTAGAACTGCACTCCGTATGATTTTCAATGATTGTTATATTGGAAGTAGATAGTTGTTGGTTAAATGTAAAGATAGATAACTTACAACAACAATAACAACAAAACTCACCTCCAAAACATCTCCTCATGTATTTGTACATTACATATCTTGTAATTTCTCTGTGCTTTTAGTCACATTTGAAACTACAGGAGGAAGAGAAGCAATTGAAATCATACCTCTTTTTTTGTTTGGAACTTGATAATTTCAAAAGTGCTTAAACACACATATTGTATCTGATCCTCACTCTAGCCATAGTAGGAATTATGGTTCCCTATTCTGAAAATAGGCATCCCTGGGAGGTACAAATTGTTAATGTGCTCAGCTACTAACTGAAAAGTTGAAGGTTCAAGTACACCGAGAGTTGCCTCCAAAGAAAAGCCTGACAGTCTATTTATTAAAAATCAGCCATTGAAAATCCTGTGGAGCAAAGTTCTAATCTTCTCACATAGGATTTCCAAGTGTCAGAATCAAGTCTATGGCAACTTGTTAGTTTTAAAGATGTTGAAATTGAAAACCAGTGAGGCCAAACGACTCGCCCAAGGTCACAGAACTAGAAAGTGCTAGCACTGGGACTTAAGCCAAGGTCTTTTGATTTTCTTCCAACACTCTTTCCATTATGTGTGGAAATGTGCCAACCTGAACTGAATACTGTGAGAAAGAATGCTTGTAGCTGCATAATTTGTATTTGTAATTTGAGATTCACTCGTAGTTTAATAACATTGCATGATTGTTGGAGAGAAAAAACATGGTGAAATGGGTAGTTCCTACAGGAGAAGGGCAGACTTAATAACCATGATTCCAAGGGGCACAGTCCTTGTGCCAAAACTCGCAGTTCCCTGGATGATGATATTAGAAGTTTATTCAGCTAAGGAAGTGATGGCCTTGGGAAATTTCTCTAATGGGATAAAGTGACTTTTATTCACTTCATTACATAATTAATACTCTATTTTGAAATTAAGTATGAAGTTTGAGAAATAAGCCTGAAGTTGCTAAAACTTTGCAAAACAGTTTGATTAGTGTTAATTCTGTTTCTGTTTGGTGCATTTCCTATCTATTTTCCTATTTTTGCAATTCTCAGGTCAATTTTCTCTGTGAACAGAAGATGCTGACAGCAAATCTTATTTTAAAAAAGTCACAGATGTAGCTATGTGCAAGTGAAAAATGCATCACACTATCATCTTTTGTCAGCTGGAAGACATAGGCCATTGCTGGGGAGAAAAAATTAAAACAAAAGGCAGACGAATAAGAAACAGGCAAACAGAACCTGGAAGTGATCAACATAGAATTGTGGGAACATTTTGAGACGATTTTAAAACAGTGATAAAACAATGTGACACAGTGGAACTCGACTGGGCTGAGACTAAGGATATCTACATTCTGTTTCCAAACTCGTTTTAATCACTCGGTGACTCTACGTACTGCGCCTTCATTATCTGTATTATGGCATTGTTCAGCAAACGTGAAGTCGTCTGGGCTTGTATACAAAGTATCTAACCTAACATTCAATTGTGTCAGAGTTGGAAAATTTGTGACATGAATGTATTGCTCTGGAATTACACAATGAGAGTGTCCCTTGCAAGATCTGATCAATGCTGAAGACTCATCTACTTTGCTTTTTTTTTTGCTTGGTTTTAAAGAAGAGAAGTTTATTTCCTTACAGTAAAGGTAAAGTAGGCTAAAAGTCCAAATTCAAGGTGTCAGCTCCAGGGGAAGGCTTTCTCTCTCTCGGCCTTCTCATCAGTGTTCCACTGGACTAGGAGCTTCTCGGCGCAGGGACTCCGGTCCAAAGGACGCGCTCTGCTCCCGGCACTGCTTTCTGGATGGTATGAGGTCCCCTCATCTACTTTGCTTTTCAGACTCCTGGAGTCATTCCACTTCTAATTAGATCTGAGAAGATGAAGTAGACTAGCCTATCAGCTTGTAATCCATGGAAAGAAACCAATGGTCCTCCATAAAGAAACACACTCTATTAGGAAAAGCCCAGGCTCTGGGGACAAACAAAATGGGCTTGAATTCCAACTCACTCACATTAGCTTTTTTACTTTGATTTATTGACGAACTGTCTTGCAGCATTCGTTTCCCCACTTACTAATGTAATAATATTAACAATAATAATATTAGTGACAGCAATAATATTTAATATATTTTGGACATTTATTATGTGCCAGGAATTGTTCTACTTGCTTGATGTTTGTCCAGTTTAATTCTAACAATTCTATGAGGCAAGTATCTGTATCATGACATTGTACAGACAAGGAAACGGATTTAAAGTTAGGGTAAATAAATAATCTGAGTCACATTGCTAGGAAGTGATAGAGACATAATTTTTACCCTTATGGACACTCTCAAGAGGCTGTGTGATTAACTACTGCACTATAGTGCTTCTTGTTTCTTTTTAAATAGGTATAATAAAATAGGCAAAATTAAATACATATAATAAAATCCCTACTTATTATGAAGATTAAATAACTTTAAAATATTTAGAACAATGACTGACATATAGTAAGACCTTAAAAATGTTTGTTAAATGAAATAAACTTGCCTAAATACAGAACTGGTCATTGATGGAGCAGGAATTATCATCCATTTACTGAAAATCTAGAACCTTCACTCTCCACCACTATAACCTTGTGCTTCCTGACTTTGCCTCTAATTAAAGCTGCCTTGCACAGATATGTGAGATTATAAAGAATATTTGTAAATTTCCTACTGCATAGAAAGTGGTTACTAAATAATAAACGTTTATTACTGATCATCACGGCATGTCATATATGACTTGGGAGAGGTAATATTTTGATTACTTACAATAATAACATTTGTTGATCTTTTGTACTAAAGACTCTTCTCAGACTCTTTATATTTATTAACACATTTAATCCTCACCAATTCCACTAAGAAGCTACTGATTATCATAAAAACTAAGGCAGATACAGAGAATTTAAGAAATTTGTCCATGGTTCTAAAGCTGTTGAGTAGTAGAACAAGGATAGAAATCCAGGCTCTATGGCTGCAAATTCTGCGCTTTTAACCATTGTGCTATAATACTATTTCACTCGTGTGAAATTCACCCAGACAACAAGACTTGGTAAAATAAACTCTAGACCATGAACTTTAGACTTAGTTCTGCCATCAAATTACTCTATGACTTTAAACATGTGACATAGCTTTTTTTTTTTTTTAATCAATGTTATGGATTGAATTGTGTCCCCCAAAAATGTGTGTCAACTTGGCTAGGCCATGATTCCCAGTATTGTGTTATTGTCCACCATTTTGTCATCTGATGTGATTTTCCTATGTGTTGTAAATCCTACTGTATGATGTTAATGAGGCAGGATTGGAGGCAGTTATTTTAATGAGGCAGGATTCAATCTACAAGATTAAGTTGGATCTTAAGTCAATCTCCTTTGAGATGTAAAAGAGAGAAATGAGCAGACAAACAAGAAAGCAGAGCCAGGAGCAGAATGTGTCCTTTGGACCTGGGGTCCTTGTGCTGAGAAGCTCCTAGCCCAGGGGAAGATTGATGACAAGGACCTTCTGACAGTGAGAGAAAGCCTTCCCCTGGAGCTGGCACCCGAAATTCAGACTTCTCGTCTTCTAGACTCTGAGAGAATAAACTGTTTGTTAAAGCCATCTACTTGTGGTATTTCTGTTATAGCAGCACTAGATAACTAAGACAACAAGTTATTCTCATCTGTAAAATAAAATAATTGAATTAGATCACAAAGTTGCCATTAGTACATTTATCTTTCATTTATTCAATCAACAAGTACTTACTGAATATCTGCTACATGCTAGGCATAATGCTTTCATTTCGGGATAGTTGCAGTTGAGATCCTTTGGACTGATATAATGTAACTTTGTTGGGTTATGGGGTTACATCATCACTGTTCATTGTATATCAAAACTAGCATTCTCTGGGATGTACATCTTCCTGTCTTTCTCTCAGTAGTCAATTTATTCCTTTGATGTTGTTCCTTACTGACTGCAGTAAAGATCTAAGTCTGGTTCTCTCTATTTCTGAGCCCCTTTCTGTACTTCTCTGTGTCTATGAAAAACTTGATAGGATTGTCTATAAGGTACGATACCACTTTTGTGCTAGTCCTGAAAAAGTAAAGACTTTTTTTACAAGACATTCCACTTTTCTCAGCACTATGTCAGAGTCAGTGGAAACTCTGGGAAGCTAACTCGGGCCCACAGGCCATTCTGTACTGTACGAAGGGAGGCACTGTGGGAGCAATTCATTTTCCAGGCATTATGTGGAAAGTGGAGCACAATTTCTCTACTTTTGTATCTCTAAACTTATCTGGGGTTTCTGTTGTGCTTCTCCAAAAATATCTACATAATTCTACCTTTTTTTTTGTAGAATTTTTTTTTCTGGTGTGAGTTTCAAAATTCAGAAGCTACATATTGATTTCTTTCTTTCTCTCTGCGTTTCTGCTATAGTATCTCAATAAAGGAATGGATATTACAAGTTTTATAGGTTCAGATGATGAATAGGAAAGACTGAAATCTCACATTTCTACACTGGCTCTTTAAGGAAGACAGAGAGAATGCCATTAAATTTTAACTGGGGTTTTGTAGACTCTTCTTATGCCTACCCAAATAAGGTTCTCCTTCGTGGATTGCTTTGGAAGTTACTACTGTTCATCAGTGGAGCCCTGGTGGCTCAGTGGGTAACAGCTCAGCTGCTAACCAATAGATCAGTAGTTCAAATCCACTAGCTGCTCATTGGTATCTCTACTCTGTCCTATAGGGACATCATGAGTCCGAATTGACTCGATGACAATGGTTTTGGTTTTTTTTTTTTTTTTTAATTGTTGTTACAGTTCACCAGCAGAATGGGGCCTAAGATAACTGGATATCCACCCTCAGAGACTGATTCACTTACAAAGTAACTTCAATGCATGTGAATGAAAAAGACAAAAGACACTTCAAACGTCAGTATAGTTTACTCTGTGTTAGATGAAACTTCAGTCTTCCAGTTTTTCCCTTTTACCTGTACTTGGTTTACCTTTACCTTTAGATCAGTAAATGCTTTTGTGGCAACTATTATGGTACATATAATAAAGGAAAGGTAACAGAGCTTATTTCAAATGTGGATACTCCAGAGAAAAATGCGACAACTCTAGAGTATATAAAAATCAGATCTGTGACTATATTTTCTACTATCAGGAAAAACAAAACAAAACACAAGACTCCTATGGGTTCACAAACATACATGTGTCTATACAAACCTCCTTAAAAAGATAATCCAGAGCAGAAGCTGCCAGTGCTTCTTCATAAGATACGCAGAAACGAAAGAAACCTGGGCAAAACAGTCTTCCAACAAGCAAGCTTAACTCCTGGAACAGTAGCAAGTAAAGAAAAGTCACTTTATTTTAAAGAATGAGGGTTTATTGATTTTTATACAAAGCCTATCAATCATTTTACTAATCTCTATACATACTGATATATAAAACTATTGATCTATCACAAATAAATTGACATTGATCTCATGAAAAGTTTAATCTTCTGAATAAAGTCCCACATTAGGTAAATTGATCTCCTATAGTTTTGGGCCACATATTATATGCTCAAGAGTCACTCTAAATTTAGAAGTAAGAATAAATTGTTTTGACAATGCACAGGAAGTTGTTTTATCCCTCTCTCCCCCAAGTAGAATTCTACCCACTGTTTGAGAAATAATTTATTCCAGGGTATTATAATATACAGGCTTCCATTAGCATTATAGACATTTTAGAATTTATAATGGAAAGAGTACTCAGAAACTGTCTTCTCTGATGTTTTCATTTTATAAGTCAAGAAACTACACCTGAAAATAATGACTCGTTCAAGAAAATGTATTTAAATATTCCTTCATTCAATGCCTCTTTATTAAACACTAGTGATAAGCCAGATAATGCGTCAAACCTTACAACAGACCCCCAAGTCTTCTCACAGCTCTGTTGTGTGGAAAGGAGATTACAGGAAGAATCCAGTTTTCCTCACTTTATTCAGTGTGAATTTCACAAAGAGGGCTGCATTTTTAAAACGTACAGACCAAATGAAGAGCGATACAAATATTTAGACTTTGTGTCTTTATTAAATAAGACAGACTTCCTTGGAGAAAACTTTTGAGGGCGTGGGAGGGACAGGAGAAAAACGAGACTCAGGAAAAACTTCCTCTCAGTGACATAGACAAGAGCACTTGAAAATATTTAGCTTGTGTCATTGTTCAAATGAGAGAAAGGTAAGTGACTACTGTATGTTTTCCCTTCAGTTTGCTTTGTTCTACTCCAAAGAATCAGGTTATGTTGTGCTGCTGTCTGAAATATTAGGAGCCGATTCAAAGCCTTATTTTAAAATCCCTTATGTAGATGAAATATATACATTCTGTTTTTTTAGTACTATTTGAAAAGTCTTTACTTCACTTGTACTGACTTAGTGAGTGACTGACGCATAGAAATGTTTTCCATACAGGATATAGAAAAGAAACTTTCAAAATAATGGCCTCATTATATCTGTTTTAATTCCATTTGTCTGATTTTAAAATAACATAAATCTAAAAGTGACTATTTTAAAAGTTAGGAATAAGAAAAGAGAATAAAATTGCTCGTTATTCTGTCATCAAGAGATAAACTGCATTAACATTTACTTTCTATAATGTACACTGTTAATATTTTTCTACACACATATTCCTTTTAAAATCACTGAGATTATACTATAGAAATTGTTTTGTAATATTTTTTCATATTATTTTCTACCACCAACATCTTTCATGTCATTAAGTAATTTTCCACAACATGATTTTAATGTCTGAATAATATTCCATTATACTCATCTGCCTAGTTTTATTTAATCTATCCCTCTAGGTGCATTTTCAGGTTATATTAAATTTTTCTGTTTTACGTAGTTTTAGGGACAAAATTATTGACATAGTTTTAAAAGCACAGGAGCGTAGTTTTACTTAGTCTTATGGCAAGGCATTTTCCATTTTGCTTTTCTCTATTCCCTGATATTATCTTTGCTATCAATTTACATGGTATCAGTTATTCATTAAAAGGAATCATGACAGCACGCCCTTCCCTTTTAAGTTAGCAGCAACTCACAGGGAAATTTTTTGAAGTAAATTCATGTTTTTCCCTCTTATAGGGGCAGAAATGTTACCTGCATCTTACTGTTTTCTTCTAACTAGTAACTATCAAGACTTACCTAAAGCATTTGTGCTTTATAGAAACAGTTTAGTAAACTGACCCAAACAGTAGCTACATGGAAATTCATGGTACTCCTTCTCTTTTGTGTTCTTGAGATACTTGCGTTTTGCTTTAACCAAAATATATTAACTTTAACAATGTATTCATTACACTGAAAATACTTAAACATTTTTATGTGTAAATGGACAACAATTATACCAAAAATGAATTCTGATTCTATCACCTGACCAAAAGAAAGACCTGTCCAGCCAAGCAAAGAGTTCATTTTATAAATGAGAGTGGGAAACACACCAATCATTACACGTCAGGAAGAGCAGAAAGAGAAACAAAGGAAAGAGGAGAAGAAAGAAACTTGGAGACCTCTATAGTCAGCTCTGCATTGTTTTAATCGTGTTCTTCACGTGAGAACATGCAAGTCATTATGCAGACATACTGGCAGAGCAAATTTAGAGGGTCGACTTGTCAATTCAAATTAAATAAAATGTATGCTCTGAGTTATGTTTTAAACTCCAGAACTATTTTTAAACAGTGGAAAAATATCGAGTATTAGCCTGTAGAGTCACAAGTTTGATTTTCTTAAGCTTATCAAATTAAATGCAATCATAATATAGGGAAATTATTTTCTTTCTGAACATAGAAGTACATATTTCTTAAATATTTATATGTAGATATTTAAGTTATTTATGGCAATCAGAAGACTTTTTAATATATTATCAAGAAATAAGATGAGGAAAAAATTAGTTCTAGAAATTCTGATGTAGGAGAAAAGTTATGATAAATGCTTTTGGTAAGCAAGAAGTTAAACCAACTTTATATAATTGCCTGAAAAATTTGCTTATTGAGAATTAAGCTGGAGGATTAATGAATACAAAATAGATTACTTAAAGCAAAGAAGCTCATTATTTAATCCTGTAAATGTATTTCAGTTCATGGAAATGTTTTCCAGTTCATGGGTCTTCTGATCTATTTTATCTCATTCTTTTCATCTTACATTTGGCCTTCAGTTCTGTGTAAAAGGACAAATGACTGTCATCTTTACAACCAACACTGGTGCCTTTGAGACAAAAATGTCATTTGAGTGTCCTGTTTAAATCACTGGATATTTAACATTATTCTAATTAGGGCTGAAAGTAAGTTGGACTTGCTACCAAACTTCAGGTGGTTACTACACCAAGCAATTGTAATGTTCTATCTACATTTTTAAGTAATTTTGCTCTTCAGAAATGTGGTTTGCAAATGCATCAAGATAATCTATTTTCCAAAGTTATGAAAAGCAGTTGTTGTTGTTGTTGTTGTTAGGTGCTGTCGAGTCGGTTCCGGCTCATAGCGACCCTGTGTACCACAGAACGAAACACTTCCCGCTCCTGGACCATACTCACAGTCGTTGTTATACTTGAGCACATTGTTGCAGCCACTGTGTCAGTCCATCTCGTTGAAGGTCTTCTTTTTCACTGACGCTCTACTTTACTAAGCATGATGTTCTTCTCCAGGGACTGATGAGCCCTTCTGACAACATGTCCAAAGTATGTAAGAAGTAGCCTCTCCATCTTTGCTTCTAAGGAGCATTCTGGTTGTACTTTTTCCAAGACAATGAAAGCAGTAGAAGCCTATAATACTTTCAGTTACAATTCTTTGAAATAATAGTATTTCAATAGCCATTCCAATTTGCACCTATAATAGTAATTGGAGTATAAGGACTATAAAGTCCCTAAAATATAAGGTGTGGTCAGCAATAGAAATCTCAATAGTCTATATGTTAAAGGAAATCACATTTAAGTACCTTGTGCTAGATTGCATTGTGTAAGATTCAGGTTGTGTGGATGTGATGCTGTAAAACCTGTGTGTTTGATTTTTTTTCTCCCAAGAGAAAATCAGTTTCTAAAAGCAGGGGGAATGACAATGTTGTTCTTAGAGCACAAAACAAACTTTCACTCCACACAGCTGTCTTTGAGCCTGCAGTGTACTTTTTGCTGGAGTGAAGAATACTTGATGAAGAAAGTTAAGCAGAATCTAGGAAGTATGGTGCAGAAAAGGCAATGTTATATACAATAGAATAAAGAAAAAAACCTCCAAGAGATGCAGCCACCTCATCAACATTTTGTTGGGGTAGAGGGGGTTTTAGTTACAGTAATTGAAAACTTCATGTAGAAATAGAGATATTTGAGTTTAGGAAGTGGAACTTTCCAAACCACAAAAGCAAAATGAAAAGCAGCTCTCAGATGAGATGTGCTGTTATTGTCAAACCACAGATATCGACTAAAATTATGACTGGAATCAATGCTAAAAAGGGATACTAAATAATTTACTTAAGAGTATTTTTATAAGGTGAATATGTCTCCAAAAAAGCTAGTTCCAGACGTACTCTAAAGTTGAGCATACATGGGACAAAGAATTTGCCTTCCACTCCAGTGATTACATTTCTGTATTAATAACACATGCTCTTGTTTTCCATTACTATGCACATCCACAGTTCATCGTTAGCATTTAGGCATGTATGAATGGAAAAAATATATAAAATTTAATTTCCCTCTTGCTAAAAATTTATTAAAGCAACAATCAAAAATTTCATTTTGTTTTTGTGCTAAAAACAATTTTGGAAATAGCATAACTATATACAGCTTCAATTTTATATTCTGGTTTGTGAATTTTTTTTTTTTTTTTAACTAATGGAAGCTTAAGTTGTGAAAATCAAATTACATTTTAGAACTCCAGTTCTACTGTTTTGGTTATATTTCAGTACAATTAAGGTGCAAAATATGTTGAAATATCCGTGTTACTTCTTTGCTAATTGTAATTTCACCTTGTTGCATCTCCATCTGAATATTCCTTTTACTTTCTTAAATGCAGATGCTCTGAGATGCTCTGCATAAAATAAATATTGAATAACTTGACTAATTCTCAATTCACACTGAAATACTCACTGGAAATCTGTGTGCAAGAAAGGGAAAATAATGTTTTTGAAGTAAAATAGTCAAAGCAATCTTGTTTTTAGGACACTTAACAGATTTACTTACCACCAGGGCTGCTGACATAAATGTTATCTTAAAATGTATTATTTTGGGGGATGGGCGGGGCCAAGATAGCAGAGTAGTCAGATGCTTCCAGTGAACGCTCTTACAACAAAGATCCAAAAAAACAAGTGATTCGATTATATATGGCTATCTGGGAGCCCTGAACATCAAAGGCAGAGTTGAGGAACTGGACTGAGTGGCAGGGGAGGGAGAGACAGTTCGGAAGCAGGGAGGAGTTGTCAGACCTGAACTGGTGAGAGCCTGAGACCTTCAGGCCTGATCAGCTCAGGGATGAGCAGTGAGGCAAGCAAGCATCAGTGCTATGGAGGCATATTTATCTGCACCAGGAGAGACTCAGCTACTGAGAGGCTACTCGGCCACACAGAACCAGTAAGAATCAGCCCTCGATGAAAGACAAGTACTTGTGTATGGCTTACTGTACGGATCAAAAACACCCTCTTAGGGAAAATCCCTTCTCTCATTTACCTCCCACCTCCCTGCTCTGCACTGGGTCTGGGACCAGCTTCAGCAATTGCTGAGTCCCCTCGGCCAGAGTAAGATCCTTCACACACCCGGAGCCATTCTCACTGCCTTGAAGAGTGAACAAATTAACAAAAGGGAAAAAATAATCTGTCGGATCCCCTAAACCAGGAACCCAGGGTAGGCACAGCTTCTTTGCCTAGGCACAGGCATAAGGGATCCATGGACTTTAAGTGCCTTTCTCCTTGCATAGACTTGTGTGGGACCATATCAACAGCATAGGCCCTCAGTACCGCAGTACAACAGGGTATATACCAGAACTCTAATTTCAACTGTTTCACCTGTGAAGTGGCAGGTCCTTGACATTCAACACTGCTCTGCCCATTAAGCAGGGTCTTCACCTACCCACATCAGGGACCTGAGAACTGGTGGCTCCACCCATGCCACGCAGCCACGTGCGATAGGGGCCCATGAATAGGAGGTGCCCTCCAGTCCTTACAGCCAACAGCATTAACTGTGCATAGTCTGGCTGCAAAACCCACCCACCTACAGGCTCTAAGACATAGGGACATGCCTTCCTCCTGGACACTCGGGGGTGAAAGTCAGCCCCCTGCCTTGCTCAGTGTGTGTCCCCCGGCTGCAGCCAGATGGCTGTGACTACATCAATCACATATGCCTGTCAAGGACTGTAAGTGAAAGCCTACACCACACATTTGGTGGCTATCTATCTGGGCACCTGAACTGAACCCATACAGGAGGAGTGGGTGCACTTCTAGGCTCACATATCTAGTAACAGATCTAACCACCTGGTGACAGGACATTAGAGCTTCAAAGTGCCAATAAGCAAACTATCTCATACAAGCAGCCTATTTGGGCATATCAAAACAAAATAAGAAGCTAGGACACAGAAAGCAAACATAAAATAAATAAATATAATAACTTATTGATGGCTCGGAGACAACAGTCAATATCAAATCACAAAAGAAGCAATTCATGATGGCTTCAGTAAGCTCCCAAAATAAAGAATCTAGAAATTTTCCAGAGGAGGAAAATATTTTGGAATAATGAGAGGCAGAATACAAAAGATTAATATACAGAACTCTTCAATAAATTATGATGGAAATTAAACAAAATGAAGAAAATGCAATAAAGGAAATTAAAAAGATTAGACAAGAGCATAATGACAAAATTAACAGGCTGCAAGAATCCACAGAGAGACAGCAATCAGAAATTCAGAAGATTAACAATACAATTTCAGAATTAGACAACTCAACAGAAAGGCATAGGAGCAGAATTGAGGCAAAGGAAGTCAGAATTAGTGAGATTGAAAATAAAGCACTTGACGCCAACTTATTTGAGGAAAAATCGGATAAAAAGATTAAAAAAAAATGAAGAAACCCTAAGAATTATGTCGGACTCTATCAAGAGGAATAACCTACATGTGATTGGAGTACCAGAATGGGGGGTGGGTAACAGAAAATGTGGAGACAATTTTGAAGATTTGTTGGCAGAAAACTTCCCTGATACCATGAAAGATGACAAGATATCTATCCAAGATGCTCATCGAACCCCCACATAAGGTAGATCCCAAAAGAAAGTCACCAAGACACATTACAATCAAACTTGCCAAAACCAAAGCTAAAGAGAGAATTTCAAGAGCGGCTAGGGATAAACGAAAAGTCATCTACAAAGGAGAAGTCAATAAGAATAAGCTTGGACTACTCAGCAGAAACCATGCAGGCAAGAAGGCAATAGGATGAAATATATAAAGCCTTGAAGGAAAAAACATGCCAGCCAAGAATTATATATCCATCAAAACTATTTCTCAAATATGATGGCATTTCCAGATAAACAGAAGTTTAGGGAATTTGCAAAAACCAAACAAAAATTACAAGAAATACAAAAGGGATTTCTTCTGTTAGAAAAACAGTAACATCAGATAACAACCCAAGACTAGAACACAGGACAGAGCAACCAGATATCAACCAAGATAGGGAAGTCACAAAAGGAAATCAGAGCTAAAACACTGAAAATAGGGAAACAGATGTCAATATGTAAAAGATGACAACATTAAAACAAAAAAGAGGGACTTAAAAAATCTAGACATAGATTTTTCATAGGGAGATGAAGTCAAGCCGATATATAAAGAAATAAAAGACTGATATAAACTTAGAAAAATAGGGGTAAATATTAAAGTAACC
>NW_004443968.1:21464947-21466271 GCF_000243295.1 Trichechus manatus latirostris
GACTCAGCACAGAAAATTAAGTGGAACAAAGAAACTGTGAACAACACAAGAAAAAAGACATCAAAATGACAGCACTAAACTCATACCTATCAATAATTACACTGAATGTAAATGGACTAAATGTACCAATAAAGAGACACAGAGTAGCAGATTGGATAGAAAAACACGATCCATCTATATGCCACCTACAAGAGACACACCTTAGACATAAACAAACAAACTAAAACTCAAAGGATGGAAAAAAATATATCAAGCAAACAACACTCAAAAAAGAGCAAGAGTGGCAATATTAATCTCTGACAAGATAGACTTTACAGTAAAATCCACCACAAAGGATAAGGAAGGACATTATAAAATTATTAAAGGGTCAATACACCGGGAGGACATAATTATAATAAATATTTACACACCTAACGACAGGGCTCCAAAATACATAAAACAAACTCTAACAGCACTGAAAAGAGAGACAGACAGCTCCAGAATAGTAGTAGGAGACTTCAACACACCACTTTCTGCGAAGGACAGAACATACAGAAAGAAGCTCAACAAAGACACGGAAGAGCTAAATGCTACAATCCAACAACTTGATCTCATAGACATGTACCGAACACTCTACTCAACATCAGCCAAGTATACTTTCTTTTCCAATGCACATGGAACATTCTCCAGAATAGACCACATATTAGTCCATAAAGCAAGCCTTAACAAAATCCAAAGCATTGAAATATTACAAAGCATCTTTTCTGAAAATAAAGCCATAAAAGTAGAAATCAACAACAGAAAAAGCAAGGAAAAAAAATCAAACACATGGAAACTGAACAACACCTTGCTCAGAAACTACTGAGTCACAGAAGAAATTAAGGATGGAATAAAGAAATTCATAGAATCAAACGAGAAGGAAAACACATCCAACCAGAACCTTTGGGACACAGCAAAAGCAGTGCTCAGAGGTCAGTTTATAGCAATAAATGCACACATTCCAAAAGAAGAAAGGGCCATGATAAAAACATTAACCTTATAAATGGAACAAGTAGGAAGAAAGCAGTAAAAGAAGCCCTCAGGTACCAGAAGAAAGGAAATAATAAGAATTAGAGCAGAATTAAATGAAATAGAGAACAGAAAAACAATTGAAAAAGTTAACAAAACCAAAAACTGGTTCTTTGAAAAGATCAACAAAATTGATAAACCGGTAGCCAAACTGACAAAAGAAAAACAGGAGGGAAAGCATAAAAAATGAGATCAGTGATATCACAACAGACCCAACTGAAATTAACAGAATACTGTGAAAAATTGTACTCTAACAAATTTGAAAACCTAGAGGAAG
>NW_004443968.1:21467471-21472577 GCF_000243295.1 Trichechus manatus latirostris
TATTATACTGCCATGGTAGTCAAAACAGCCTGGTACTGGTACAACAACAGATACATAGACCAATGGAACAGAATTGAGAATCCAGACATAAAAATTCATCCACCTATGAGCAGATGATATTTAACAAAGACCCAAACTCCATTAATTGGGGAGAAGACAGCCTCTTTAACAAATGGTGCTGGCATAACTGGATATTCATCTACAAAAAATTGAAACAAGATCTATACCTCACACCATGCACAAAAACTAACTCAAAACGGATCAAAGACTTAAATATAAAATTGAAAACAATAAAGATCATGGAAGAAAAAAATAGAGACAATGCTAGCAGCCCTAATACATGGCATAAACACAATACGAACTATAAGTAACAATGCACAAACACCATAACAGAAACTAGATAAATGGGAGCTCCTAAAAATCAAACACTTATGCTCATCAAAAGACTTCACTAAGAGAGTAAAAAGACAACCTACAGGCTGGGAAAAAATTTTTGACTAAGACAAATCCGATCAACGTCTAATCTCTAAAATTTAAAAGATACTGCAAAATCTTAGCAACAAAAAGACAAATAACCTGATTAAAAAATGGTCAAAGGATATGAACAGACATTTCACCAAACAAGACATTCAGGTAGCTAACAGACACGTGAAGAAATACTCATGATCATTACCATTAGAGAAATGCAGATCAAAACTACAATATCATCTCACCCCAACAAGGCTAGCATTAATCCAAAAAACACAAAATAATAAATGCTGGAGAGGTTGCAGAGACTGGAACATTTTACACTGTTGGTGGGAACGTAAAATGGTACAACCAGTTTGGAAATCGATTTGGTGCTTCCTTAAAAAGCTAGAAATAGAAGTACCACAGGATCCAGCTATCCTGCCCCTTGGAATATATCCTAGAGAAATAAGAGTCGTCACATGAATAAAGATATGCACACCCATGTTCTTTGCAGGACTGTTCACAATAGTGAAAAGATGGAAACAACCTAGGTGCCTGTCATCAAGGGAATAGATAAACAAATTATGGTATATCCACACAATGGAATACTACACAACCATAAAGAACAACGGTGAAGCCCTGAAACATCTTATAACATGGAGGAAGCTGGAGGTCATTATGCTGAGTGAATTTAGTCAGTCGCAGAAGGACAAATATTGTACAAGACCACTATTATAAGAACTCAAGAAAAGGTTTAAACACAGAACACAACATTCTTTGATGGTTACGAGGGCGGGGAGGGAGGGTGAGGGTCATTTACTAACTAGATAGTAGATAAGAATTATCTCAGGTGAAGGGAAGGACAACACACACTACAGGAGAAGTCAGAACAACTGGACTAAACCAAAGCTAAGAAGTTTCCTGAATACAATCAAACACTGTGAGGGACAGAGTAGCAGGGGTAGGAGTCTGGGGACCATGCTTTCAGGGGACATCTATGTCAATTGGCATAACAAAGCTTATTAAGAAAATGTTCTGCATCCTACTTTGGTGAGTGGCGTCTGGGGTCTTAAAAGCTTGCAAGCGGCCATCTAAGATGCATCAATTGGTCCCACCCCACCTGGAGTAAAGGAGAATGAGTAACACCAAAGACACAAGGAAAGTATTAGCCCAAGAGACAGAAAGGGCCACATAAACCAGAAACTTTATCAGCTTGAGACCAGAAGAACTAGATGGTGCCTGGCTACCACCAATGACTGCCCTGACAGGGAACACAACAGAGTCCTGGATGGAGCAGGAGAAAGATGGGGTGCAGAAGTCAAATTCTATTAAGAAGACCAGACTTAATGGTCTGACTGAGACTGGAGGAACCCCGGAAAGCATGGCCCCTGGATTCTCTATCACCCCAGAACTAAAACAACTTCCGAGGCCAACTCTTCAGAGAGGGATTGGACTGGACTGTGGGACATAATGTGATACTCGTGAAGAGTGTGCCTCTTAACTCCAGTAGATACAAGAGACTAAACAGGCAGCTTCTGTCTGGAGGTGAGATGGGAAGGCATAGAGGGTTAGGAGCTGGTTGAATGGACATGGGGAATGAGGAGTGGAAAGGAGGTGTGTGCTACGGCAGTATGGGGAGAGCAATTAGAATCACGTAACAATGTATGTATAAATTTTTGTACAGGAAGAGATAAAAAAAAAGTTGTACTATTTTGTCTGGATCTGGCCCCTTAAACTATTAAAGTCAAAATTCTTGGGTGCTTTCTTTTGACATATAGACATGATCTAACCATTCAACTCTGTTTCTCGCATTATATTTATTTACATCATTTCTAATGTATGGATATAAAATCCATTGTCTTTCAAAACAGATTTTTAAACCAATATTTTATCAGTTATTAAAACGTTTTATCACTGACAAACCAAGTGTCAAAAATATGACTAGTAATTATTCACAAAGAATCATATGATCCGTTCAGTATTATCTTATTTGATTTGTTGGTGTACTAATAACGGAACGGTTAATAGGAGGTATTCTTTTCATTACTGGCCATTTACCACCTCTGGTATTATTTTGGGCTTTGATTTTTTACTTAACAATATGTCCTGGAAATAATTTTGTCATCAGCTAGTAGAAAACTCCCTCATTCTTTTTTAAAACTGCATAGTGCTTCATTGTGTGGATGTAACATAGTTTATTCAACACTCTTCAATGTATGGAGCACTGGTGGTGCAGTGGTTAAGAGCTCAGCTGCTAAGCAAAAGATTGGCAGTTTGAATCTACCAGCTGCTCCTTGGAAACCCCATGGGGCAGTTCTACTCTATCCTACAGAGTCGCTATGAGTCAGAAGTGACTTAATGGCAAAGGATTTTTTAGGTTTTGGTCAATGTTTGGGCACTTAGATTGATTACATTATTTTACAATTACAAACAGTGCTATATTGGACAATCATATGAATATATATTTCAAATAATTGGAAGTACATCTTCAGGGTAGTCTTCTACCTCTAATTACGTAAGAAGTTTGATTAGCTTTTGTCAAAAATTTCCCAGAATTTTTGTGCCAATTCACATTCCCAACAGACTAACAAAATTTGTTGAAATATGACAGTATTTATAAAAAAATTATAAATACATATGAATTTTTCTAGTCTGAAAAGTAACGAATTTTATTTCAATGTCATTTTAATTTCATATCTCTAATTATGTGCCTATATAATCATATATATGAGGGTTATTTTTATATCTTTTATTTTTGAATTGTTTATATCTTTTTCCCATTTTTCTGTCAGGTTTCTGTCTTTTGCCTCTCAATTTTTAAAAGGGATTATTTTTATGAATATTATTTCTTTACATTATATGTTCTGAATATTTTCTCCTGTTCGCTCAGTCTTTTGATTTTATTTATAGTGGGTTTGCTGTGTATTTTTTTTGTTATCAAATTTAGCAGTATTTTCTTTGATTGCCTCTGGATTTAGAAAGCTTTTCCCTACTCCAACGTTAAAGAAGAATTTACCATCAGCCATTTTACCAAAGAGTTTCCAGCCACCATTTAGTTGGATGAGCTCTCCCTTAAGTAGATTCCGCAAGAAAGCCTAACTGGGCAGAATTCCTTAACTTGTAATATGTTAAAAAACTGTTGTTGTTGTTGTTTTCTATTGACTTGATACTTTGCATTTTCAAATTTATGATTGATTTAATTTTTCTTGAGATTTCCCCAACTGTCCATCAGTCCCATTCACTGGCATCCCTTCTCTGTCTTCCATGTATTTCTTTCTTGGTCTATTTCTACTCACCATGGAGCATTGTTGTGGGGTGGGATGGTGTGGTGGGAGCACATGGGGCCCCAGAACTGGAATTTGTTTTTTCTATTTCTAGTCTATTTTTTTTTTTTAGTTTTAACATTCTCTGTCTCAAGTAAGGCTAAGGACATGGTTCTGCATAGAATTATTACAGGTTGATTACTATAGACCTGCCATTGTCTTCCTTCATTGTATTTTTAAATTCAAAAGTTTATCACATGATTATATACTAAAATTTCATAGATAATTTGGATCCTTCCCTTCCTCCTTCTCTTGACCCCATTAAAAATTTAAATGTCAGTGAACTTCAACAACCTATCAACACATTTTATTACTATTTTTGACACTTGCAATAGTTTGAAAGTAATTATTTTGGCTTTAAATAAATAAATTAATGATTGTAATCCATCATCCCACACTTCAATAATTGTTGAATCTGCACAGAAGTTTATATCACATGTACAATAATTGTCTCTAAGTACAAGGAATTTATGCTTCAATAAGTAGAAATATTCCATTATTAACAATAGATTTTTGTACATTCTGTACTTCAAATGAAACAATTTTGAATGATGAATTATTGAGATTTTTCCTTATGCAACTTTCAGATTATTCTTAGGATAATTGCTTAATAGAGCAAAAGTGCAACTCATTATTCTTATTTTGTAGTTCTTCTCTCCACAAACTTTCTTAAATGGCATAAATGACAATCACACTTCTATTTGCTTTGAACTTTAAGTCAATATAATTGCCAGCAGTCTTGATCTTTTAAGTTCTTTTATTTCTATGATGTTCTTACTCATATCAGCAGCTGTGGCAGAAGCTATGAATGTTAACCAATGCCCAACTTATCCTAATTTTTGTGAGCCCTTCCAGGCTTTATTTTATAGTCTTCATTACTGTTCACTATGGATCTGTGACTGAGTTCTGGTCAATGGTGTGTGAATAAAACGGTTAGGGCCACTTCTAGATCTGGTCTTTAAAAACATCCCACTTGTCATCCCTTCACTTTCCCTAGCTATTGGCTTAATGCAATGGACTCAAACAATATAGAGGAAGAAATGTGGCTTTTCTTCTTCTTTTTTTTTTTTTTTTAACGAAGAGAGGTTTATTTCTTCACAGTTAAAGTAGGCTAAAAGTCCAAATTCACGGCGTCAGCTCCAGGGGAAGTCTTTCTCTCTCTGTCGGCCTTCTCATCAGTGTTCCCCTGGACTAGGAGCTTCTCAACGCAAGGACCCCAGTCCAAAAGACGCACTCTGCTCCCGGCACTGCTTTCTTGATGGTATGAGGTCCCCCTGTCTCACTGCTCACTTCTGTCTTTTATATCTCAAGAGATTGCCTCAGGATGCAATCC
>NW_004443968.1:21472797-21481927 GCF_000243295.1 Trichechus manatus latirostris
CCTTTGGCCCCCAAAAAATCACATCCTTGCAACATGGAAAACATATTCACACCATCATATTATAGCAAAAGTCTTAACTCCAAGTCCAAAATCCAAAAATTCCTCTTCATCTGTGAAATCTAGAATACAAGTTATCTGCTTCCAAAGGTACAATGGCAGAACAGGCACAAGCTAGACACTTCCATTACAAATGGGAGAAATTGCAGGGAAAGAAGGCATAACAGGCACCAAGCAAGTTAGCAGAAAATGTTACATTAGCCCTCAAGGCTTTGAAAATAATCCTCTGTTCTTTGAGACAATTTACACAATGGCCCTGCCCTCCAGACTCTAGGTATTGGCCACAGGCTCTGGATTTTGAGTGGAGGCCCTTCGGCCCTGGGCTTCAGCTCCGCCTTCCAGGCTCACCGGGATAGCAACTCTGCTCCCTTGGCTTTAGGTACACTATTCTCCTACTCCATCAGAGTGACAACTCCACCCTTAGAAACACCAGAGTCCATGGCTCCACCCTTTGAAACACCTGAGGTCAAGGCCATAACTTTTGAGGCTGAAACAACTCGGCTTCTTGTGTCCCTTGTCTCTTCAGCTTCTGCTTCTGCTTCCTGTGGCCTCTTGGCCCTCAGGCCTCACGCCTGCATCTGCCCTGCTGGGGCAAGTGTTCCAAAGCTCTGTAGCTCCACCGGTGTAAGTACCCAGAGGCACACCACTCCGCCAGAAAGCGTCTTGCACACAGACACTCAGCTCTCTTGCTCCATGGGTGGGCAAACCTAGATCCACCGATAAGTGCCCAGAGGCACCCCACTTCGCCAGGAAGCCTCCTGCACACAGGCACAGCTCCCTCGCTCCGTGGGTCGGCTCCAGCGCCGTCTTTCACCGGTCTCCTGGTTCTGCTGCTGTTGGTTCTCTGCTGCTGCCGCTTCTCTGCTGCTGTAGGTTCTCTGCTGCTGCTGGTCCTCTGTCACTGCCGTACGTCCATCCATTCACAGTTTTAAAACCGCTTCCACAATTTAGGTATCTGTTAGAGCAGCACCCCACTCTCTCGGTACCAAATTCTGTCTTAGTCATCTAGTACTGCCGTAACAGAAATACCACAAGTGGATGGTTTTAACAAAGAGAAGTTTATTTCCTCCCAGTCAAAGTAGGCTAAAAGTCCAAATTCAGGGTGTCAGCTCCAGGGGAAGTCTTGCTCTCTCTGTTGGCCTTCTCATCAGTGTTCCCCTGGACTAGGAGCTTCTCAGCGCAGGGACCCCGGTCCAAAGGACGTGCTGTGCTCCCAGCACTGCTTTCTTGATGGTATAATGTCCCCCAGAAATGTGGCTTTTTGAATGACTTTGTGAAGCTCAGAATCCTTTCTCATCCTAATATGGATAAGAGATAAAATTTGTGGTGTGAAGCTTCTATAATTTCGCCTCTGGTGGCACAGTGGTTAAGTGCTTGGCTGGTAACCATAAGGTCTGCAGTTGGAACCCACCAGCCGCTACATGGGACAAAGATGTGGCAGTCTGCTTCCATAAAGATTACAGGCTTGGAAACCCTATAGGGCAGTTTTACTCTGTCCTATAGGGTCACTACGAGTTGGAATTGACTCGATGGCAATGGGAATAATGATTAGCTTATTGTAGCTAATTTAGGATCAATCATCATCTGAGATTGAGACTAACTATGCTTTTACAACCACCTCCATCACCAGTATCACCTCTAACATAGTCATAAGTATGCATAAGTTCTGAATGGATAAGTAGTGTTCAGTCAATATGTCTACTACAGTTAATAGTTTGCTTCTACTGAAATTGGAGTCCAATTGTGGTTAGAAACACTTGAGTCTACCTTAGATATTCTGACCTTGGAGCTTTTAAAATTTAATTTTAGATCTGAAAGATAATTTGCACATTGTTTCAGTTTCCTTCTTTAGGAAACTTGGAACAATATCCTCCACTGAGTCAGAGAGCATATCAGTGTAACATCAGTTTATGATAAAGTCCAAATCATTCCTCTCCGATGTTGTAGACACAGGCATGCTACTCATTTCTCTGTTTAAGGAAGGATTTATTTCCATCTGTGGGAGAGCAGTTACCAGAAAGCTTCCAGGCACTGCCATAACTTTGAAGAGCTACCTTGCCTAAGGTTATGCTCTTCCTGGAGAAGCCTGAATCTGGTTGATAAGTGAGGTGAGGTATAAAGGCCAGTGCATTTCAACCTGACACGTAACACTCTGCAGGGCAATATTCTCTTCAGAGCGCTCTGCTGTTTTGGCCGAGACTTGTTGGACCTGTATCGTAACTGAGTTATTTTGCCTAGTTCGGCTTCCTCTCCCCCTCCCCTTTTTTTTTTTTTTTTTCAGGTATTGATCATTTCAGTGTATGTTTCTAGAGAGCCTAGCTCACCACACCTGACCTTGTATTATTTTTCCTTTATAATAAAGCAAGTTTAAAAATTCTCTCACATTCTAATGAGATACTTAACTTTTCTACAGAATCATTGGACAGTTGGGGAGTTTGTGTCTTCCATCTCATTATTCAAGACTTCTCCTCATGGAACTTGATGATCAGTCCAAAAGTCCCTTTTGTAATTGCTTTCAGGAACTATAGAAGCTTTTATGCAAATAACCCTTGTAGATGTCTGCTTTGTTATTGAAAATTGTCTGGGGAGAGAAGGCTTACTAGGTTGCAAATGTGATATCTATTATGATTTAATTGGCAAGACAACACAATCTCAATTAATTTGAAAACTCAACAAAGGAAACCAACCAAACAAGGAATAATAGTAACAACAAAAAACTAGAATAGCCAGACTGGTAAAGGAAAGTAAAAGGAAAAAAAAAAAAAAAAGAAACAAGAAGGGGGAGGCAGAAAAATCAGAGGGAATAGGCAGCATTGGCATAAGCAAGTGTATGATAGTTATATTTCAAAGCTATCTAAAAAAACAAAATAATATTGTGTTCTATATAAACCAACTTACAAAAAATTCATATGTATTTGTGTGTGTACCTACATTCCCCCAGGGCTACTTTTATTTTTTTAAACATTGTACTAACAATGAGATCTGCTTACCCTTCCAACTACCCCTAAACAAACAAAAACAATAAATAAAATAAAATAAATAAGATAAAAACAACATAAGACAAATGAATAAAAGAAAAACAAATAAATAATTTTAAAACAAATCAACAAACAAGCGAATAAGCCCACTCATGTTTTGTTGTCATAACAATTATATGATGTCCCCAGAGTCTCAATCAATATGGAGATTGAATATTCCGGGGAGCAAATGCATTTGTACCTACTATTCCTGTTCTGCTGTCATACTTGAAGAATCATTTGTTGTGGGCACCAGAAATAACAACTGGAGTGCAACAACAATATTAAGGCAATATATCCTGTAGTCTCAGTGGTTTAACTGATAAAAATTGGTTAAGTGAAACAGATACTAAATCAAAAAGGATGGAAACAAACCAACTGATATGTGAAAAAGTATGTCTTGAAAGAGCAAAGTTTAGGGTTGCATTTTATGAAATAGGGGGTACTCACTGCTATTTTTTAAAGTACTCATATTATTTTGAAAGTAATCTAAAGAGATGGATTTGAAAGACCTTTGGACGTGTTAAAGTGATAAAGCATTTAATTAGAAGGATTTTGATTTATTGACCCAAAATACAACATTAAAATAATCAGTTTACAAGGTTGATATTACACATTCAGCTAAGTTTCAGTGCAAAAACTATCTCATTGTATACACAAATTTCAAAGTATCTGCAGACTAGTAAAGCAGATATAAATTAAGACACAGAATTACAGTTCTAAAAGAAGCCTTATTGATAAAGAAACATTAGATGTGCTTGAGAAAGTGGAAATGGTTGCTCTGTGAACAATTGAAACATCTACTAGCCAAACTGTTGATATGTTCCTTAAAATAGTATCGGTAGTTAAATTTAAAAAACAAAAAAATCATTTAATTACAGGATGGAAGCTTCAATTGATTTCCGCCAGATCCAGCTGAGGAAAATGGTGCTCAAAGATTTCACATGTTTTCTCAGTGAGAATTGGCATAGTTAGCACCATGACATATAGGTTGTCTACCTTTCAAGACCAGCTGTCTCTTTTCCAATTCTCTATGGATATGAATTCACTTACTGAACAATTAATATATTTCTCAGAAAGGGGAAATATTGGTAAATCTCTCTCAAAGTAGTAGCACTTTATTTTAGAGGCTAAATTAGGGAGCCTCCTACCACAGTAAAGATCCAGAAATGAAGAAGATGTCTACTCTCATGTTTGGTGGTACATGTAAGAAAGAGTATAAAATGGAAATTATCAGTTTTATACATTTCAATGAAATGTGTAATCATTGTCCAGAATTGGCCACACACTCATAACCTGATCATTGAGTGACAAACTCTGTGCTGTAATGCTTGCAAGGGAAACATGGGAAAGATACTTGAGTCTTTCTCTCAAGCTTGGACATTCTTTTGATCTTATTATTAAGCTTTAAATATTTACTGCACATTATAAATCTTAATTACGCAGCCATAAAATGTTATGACATGAAAGACTTTAGTATGTTCCAATATTTATTTGGTTTTAAGCAGACATTAACAAATCTTTTAAGTTAAATTCAATTAAATTAAGAAATTATATGAATTATGTATTTTAGATAATGCATTATGTAATCTGTAATACAACATGCAAAACATAGACGTCGTTCAATTATGAAAACAAATTGGATTCAAAGTACTTTTAAGATACTCCATAAATACAGCATTTTAACAGAAATAGACACAAAGCCAGTCAGTGATGCACTGTTAAATTAACCAATTTAAAGTTTAACTACACGTTACATTTTTGCAAAATTAAATGAATTAAACTCTGTTGTGTATTTTTTTCTTAAAAAAGTATGCCACATTTAAGCCTTTGTTTTACATGTCTTTTGTCATAAGCTATGTTACTTTTGTACCTGCTTTAGCAAATATGTTTATATGTGTGAGTTGCTCCTCATACAGCTTCCCGAAATTTGGTCTTCTGCAAAATGATTTTATCTAGCTCTAACCTTATGATCAAATGATCATATGAGAACTGCCAGATTTTTGTAGGTCCCATTTATATTCAACCATTGATTGGCCCAAAGACGGCACTTGACTCAAGCTGGACGAACGATACCATTCCACCTCACACTAGTCCAGGTGATTTATTTAGGTACATGTATCTTCTGACCACATGTAAGTCACAGTTCTTGCCGTAGAATTGTTATTGTGTGCCATTGAATTGCCTCATAGAGCCCCCTGTAACAAAGTAATATTGTCCCATAGTGTTTTTTACACCATAATCTTTAAGGGAGTAGATCTCTGGGTCTTTTCTTCCATGGAGCCACTGCATGGGTTTGAACCACTGACCTTTCAGTTAGCAGTCAACAGCTTACCCACTGTGCCACCAGTGCTTCTTTTGCCACTGGACATAGGTCTAGGAATAGAGATCTCAATCCATCTCAGACATCCAACATGAGAAATATTAATCTGGAAGTTTTCAGTTGCCATAATTTCAGATGTGTGGATAAAGATATTCTGAGACCAAAAAAAAAAAAAGACAGTCCCAAGGAAACAAAGATGAATAAGTAAAGGAGAGTCCTACTTCAAATTATTCATGAAGCCCAAACATTTCACAGTTCCTCTGAGATCTGATTAAATGAGCAAATAAATTTGTTTTTTAACAACTACTTCAATTTGGGATTCTTCACCTAAGTAGTAGTACAGGTAAGAGTAATTGGCTGAGAGGAAGAATAAACAAATGAAGACAAAAACATTGGAGTGTAGTATATGCTTCTAGAAAAATGAGGAATAGAATTAAACCACTAGTACACTACCAATTTTCTATCTCTCCTATCATTGAAAGTATACTTCTAGTTTTTAGTTGAATAAATCAGCTTTCCTTACTATAGTATCATCTCTTTTCTAACATGACTGGGATGCAAGGCGATGCTAAGGATGTTGTTCTCTTATTGCTGGTCCTTAATTCTTAGAGAAATCTAGACTTGGAGTGGCAGTATTGTGAAATTGTGGTTTTCCTCCCTATTCCACCATAACGTTAATGTCCTTTTGATCATTTATCAGGTTCCCAGTGCCCTCACCAATGGGAATCCACCATGATTAAACTTCTGTAATAGTATCCCTTACCTGAACTCTCAGAATTACTATATCCTGAATCTGATCAATAAAACTATACTAGTAAGGAAAATATTCTAAAAGCTTAATGCAGCATTTCTCAAAGTTTCTTTTAAATGGAGACCATTAAAAACAAAAGTCTCAGTGCTAGTCAGCATTAAATTGTTATTTTTATTGAAATGTTAACTCCTGATTTACAAATATAAATCTAGCTATGCTTATGCTTTTGACTATCATACAGCTATAATAATAAGTACAAATAGTTCCCTACTTACGACAGGGTTCCATTACAACAACTACTCCATCGTAAGTCATTTCTGCCATAAGTTGAATGACTCTTTTTTTTTTTTTTTTTTTAGTTTTCGTTATTGTTGCCTTTTTATTATCAACATCTTTATAAATCCAATCATTATTTGTCTCTAGGGGCTGGAAACATTACATCTGAGAATGATGACATCAGCAGATTATGTGCTTCAACATTGTGTCATGTTAGTGACAATATGATTTAAAAAAAAAAGGATGGTCTTAAGTATGGTTTGTTGTAACTTGAATACATTATAAGTCCGGGACTACCTGTATACAAAATGCAAATAAAACCACAAAACCAATAAAGTCAAAATTGACATTAACCGACTGAGATGTATTTTTTTTTTTTTTTTTAGGAAATAAAGTGGGTATTCTAGTCACACTGTGAAGATAATATTCAATATTACCTGTTAAGGCAAAGGTTTTATTTTTACTTAGCTCGGGCCACGTGAATAAATTCTCCCACTTTTCTCTATTAGAGCTTCTCTTAAAACTCCATTCATACAATATGCCATGATATTTATTTTCATTCACTCCTGTCCGTGTTACATTCATGCCTCTTAGTATGATTTGACACTTAGACACTGAAATTGTCAAGTAGCCAAACAGTTTTAAAGTCATTATTCACACTGTTAAGCTATGCTTAAGGAAGATGATAAAAAAAATTAAACTTAAAATTATTGTAGAAATATATACGTAAACTCTAGGTTGAGAAAGAGTGGTTTAATGCGTGTAGCAGATGCTTTGCAGCCCCACCCAAATCTTCTTTGCAGTCACAGTTCTGACAGTTTCTTAATGCAAACATGTGTGACTCTTTGTCTGAGGCGTTTTTTGACTACAAGAATTTGCTGTCTTTGGGCAAGAGTCAGAGTGGAAATGCAAAGAAGATTAATGCCCCTTTGGGCACTACTGAACCATGTTGAATGGAGCTCACTTTGGGTGGAATAACTTGGGAGCATGTGCCTGTGAGACCGAGCTTAGTAACTCACAATGGTAACCTACTCATCAATGCGTCTGTACCGGTTTTTTGGGTGGTGCAAATGGTTAACACACTCTGCTGCTAACCATGAAAGGTTAGAAGTTCCAGTCCACCTAGGGGCACCTTGGAAGAAAGGCCTGGCAATCTACTCCCAGAAAATTTGCCATCGCAAAGCCTATGGAACACAATTCTACTCTGAAACATACGGTGTTACTATGAGTCAGAGACAACTTGATGGCAACTGTTTTTTATTTGTTTGTTTTTATTTCCTTATCTTCTCAGCCTCATTTTCCTGCTCTCCTACTAGAAATGGGTGATCAAGTAAACTACTTGTAACTATATCCCCTTTTCAGGGTCTGCTTCTGTAGGAAGTCAGCATAAAATAATGTATTATCTATAGCTAGAAGCATAAATTCAATTAAAGACAGTCTTGACCCATCTAAGCTAAAGGAATAATTTTTCTTTAGGAGGCCTGGTTGCACAGTGGTTAAGAGTATTAACCAAAAGGTTGGCAGTTCAAATCCACCAGCAGTTCCTTGGAAACTTTATGGGGCAGTTCTACTCTATCACATAGGGTAACTATGAGTCGAAATCATCTCAAAGACAGTGGATTTGGTTTGGGGTAGGGTAACTACACCTTATCAGTAAAATTTATGTGAATTCCAGTTCTAAAATAGCTCTCAAATCCAATCTGTCTTCCATTCTCATGTCTCTGCTTTTAGGATCTCAGCTTCTTTCACATAGGTTATTTTCAAAACCTCAAGAAATATCATCCTGACTCTATTTTCTCCCCTTTTAGTACGTACTAAAAAAAAGCTTCCAATTAGCTCTATGAAAAGGTCTCACATTCTATCAGTTTTCACCAAGCACACTTTGCTCTCGCAGCTAAAAACCACAAAACCCCATTGCTGTCAAGTAGATTCCAACTCATAGCAACCCTACAGAACCACAGGAACTTCTAAAATGAGGGATCTTAAAAGCATGTCTCTACCTGGCCCCTGCATTTTCTTCTGTTCGGAATCATTCAGTAATTCTCCAGGGGAATTTTTGCCAGACTTCTAAACTCTTTGCAAAGGGCACCTCTCTTATTCTCTTGGATCTGTTTCAGCTGCCCCTTACACATAGCTAGAGTCTTTCTTGTTGATTATAATTTTTTTTTTATCTGTAGCATTTTATTTTCCTTTTTTTTATTGTTGTAATTAAATGAAGTTTACATTTCAAATTAGTCTCCCATACAGAATTTTTTTTGATACATTTTTATGACACCCCAACCGCTCACCCCATTCTGCGACAGCACACTCCTCCCCTCTGCCCCTGATTCCCCATGAACATTCAACCAGCTCCTAACTCTCTCTGCCTTCCCATCTCACCTCTGGACCGAAGCTGTCGCTTTGGTCTATTGTATCTACTTAACCAAGAGGCGCATTCTTCACAAGTATCACTTTAAGTCCCACCATCCAGTCCAATCCCTGTCTGAAGAGTTTGCCTCGGAAATTGTTTTAGTTCTGGGGTGATAGAGAGTTCAGGGGCCACGCTTTCCGTGGCACCACCAGTCTCAGTCAGACCATTAAGTCTGGTCTTCTTAATAGAATTTGAGTCCTGCATCCCATCGTTCTACTGCTCAATCAGGGAACCTCTGTTGTGTTCCCTGTCAGGACGTTCATTGGTGGTAGCCAGGCACCTTCTAGTTCTTCTGG
>NW_004443968.1:21485756-21503628 GCF_000243295.1 Trichechus manatus latirostris
CTCCTCAATTTTCTGTGCTGAGTTGTTTTTCTTTATGTATTTTTTTTTTCATCTTTTTCTTTGTTGTATATTTTGTGTTTGCTGGGTCTTTATGTTTTTCTACTTTTTTATTTTGATTTGTAGGATTATTAGATTCCTTTGTGGTTACCTTAATATTTACCCATATTTTTCTAAGTTTATACCAGTCTTTTATTAGTTTATATCACCTTAACTTCCCCTCCACATGAAAAATCAATGTCTCCATTTTTTAAGTCCCTCTTTTCTGTTTTAATATTGTCCTTTTTTACATATTGATATCTGTTTCCCTATTTTCAATGTTTTCGCTTTGATTATTTTCGATGTCCGTATCTGAGTCAATATCTGGTTGCTCTGTCCTGTGCTCTAGTCTTGCGTTGTTTGCTGGTGTTATTGATTATCTAACTGTAGGACTCCCTTTAGTATTTCTTATAATTTTGGTTTGATTTTTGCAAATTCCCTGAACTTTTGTTTATCTGGAAATGCCCTAATTTCACCATCATATTTGAGAGACAGTTTGGCTGGATATATAATTATTGGGTGGCAGTTATTTTCCTTCAGAGCTTTATATATGTCATCCCATTGCCTTCTAGCCTGCATGGTTTCTGCTGAGTAGTCCAAGCTTATTCTAATTTACTCTCCTTTGTAGATGACTTTACTTTTATCCCTAGCTGCTCTTAAAATTCTCTCTTCATCTTTGGTTTGGTAAGTTTGATTATAATATGTCTTGGTGACTTTCTTTTGTGATCTACCTTATGTGGGGTTCGATGAGCATCTTGGGTAGATATCTTCTCATCTTTCATGATATCAGGGAAGTTTTCTGTCAACAAATCTTCAACAATTTTCTCTGTATTTTCTGTTATCCCCCCCCACCCCCGCCGTTCTGGTACTCCAATCACTTGTAGGTTATTTCTCTTGATAGAGTCCCACATGGCTCTTAGAGTTTCTTTATTCTTTTTAATTCTTTTATCTGATTTTTCCTCAAATAAGTTGGCATCATGATCTTTATCTTCAATGTCACTAATTCTAACTTCTACTGCTTCAATTTGCTCCTATGACTTTTTTTGGGTTGTCTAGTTCTGAAATTTTATTGTTAATCTTCTGGATTTCTAATTGCTGTCTCTCTATGGATTCTTGCAGCCTATTAAATTTGGTATTATGTTCTTGAATACCTTTTTGAAGTTCCACTACTACTTTGTCTGTATGTTCCCTGGATGTTTCTGCATCCTGTTGATTTTCCTTTCTAATTTTTAGAAGAGTTCTGTATATTTATCTTTTGTATTCTGCCTCTGGTAATTCCAAGAAGTTCTCTTCCTCCAGAGAATTTATTAATTCTTTATTTTGGGAGCTTGCTGAAGCCATCATGGACTACCTGTTTACGTGACTTGATATTGACTGTTGTCTCCAAGCCATCAATAATTTATTATAATTTTATTTTGTATTTGTTTATTGAGACCTAGCTTCTTATTTTGTTTTGTTTTGATATGCCCAAATAGGCTGTTCGTGTGCACTAGTTTGATTTTTGACACCTTTGAATCTCTAAAGTCCTGTCACCAGAAAGTTAGTTCTGTAACTAAGTATGTGCGCACAGGAGTCCATTAAATTTTCCTATATGAGTTCAGCTCAGGTTTTCAAGCAGTCAGTCACCAAGTGTGTGATGCAGGCTCTCACTCCCAGTCCTAGAGAGGCATGGGTGATTGGTGCAGGCACTGGACTCTGGCTGTGGTAGGGGATCATGTGCTGAGCCAGGCAGGGGGCTGACAGCTGCCCCTGAGAGTCTGAAAGGAAAGCGTGTCCCTATTCTCTAGGGACAGTAGGTATGTGAGTTTTGCAGCCGGATTGTGAGCACCCCATTTTGTTGGCTGTAAAGACTTGATGGCACAACTTTTTCTTGGACTCCTGTAGCAGGTGACCAGGAACTTTAGGTGATACCACCAGTCCTCAAGCCCCTGTTGCAGATTGATAAAAGTGCCTACGTGAGGGGCAAGGCTATTTCAAGGGTCACAAATCTTCCAGTTCACAGTGGAAGCAGTTGAAGTTAAACTTCAGATGTTTGCCCTGTTGTACTGTGCTAGTGAGGGCTAACGCTGTTGAGATGGGTCCCCACAAGTCTATACAAGGGTATAAGGCACTCAGAGTCTGCGGACCCCTTATACCTGTGCCTACCAAAGGAGCGGTGCTGACCCTGTGTTCCTGGCTTAGGGGAGCCAGTAGCTTATTTGTTCCCTCTCCAAGCCAGGAGAATGGGTCAGGGCACCTTTTGGGATCTACTTCCGGCCCAGTGGACTCCCGGTGCAGAGCGCCGAGGGAGGAGGTAAATGGAAGAGAGGTTTTTCCCAAATGTGCTTTTTTTTTTTTTAAATCCCAGCTAAAGGATGCATGCATGTGCTTATCTTAGCCACTTGGGAGCTTCTTTCCACTGGTTCAGAGTGACAAGCAGAATCTCTGCTCCGGGTCTCTCTTGTTGTGGAAACTGCTTCCCGAGCAAGCACACAGCACAGCTATTTGCCTGCTTCACTGCGGACTGGATATTCATATAGAATCAGATAGCTTGTTTTCCCATGTCTTTGTTGTAAGAGGGATATAGGAAGTGTCTAACTACTCCACTATGTTGGCCACACCTTATCTGTAGCATTATTGACACATATCAAAGTATTTCAAATATTTTCACAGGCTTTTTTTATCTGTTTAATATAAAATGCTTTGAAGAAAGCCATATTTATCTTCATGTTCCCTGGGCCAGATTGTAGGTCTTGGGGAAACTATTATTCAAATAGGGTCACTATGAGTTGGAATCGACTTGATAGCAATGGGTTTGGTTTTCTTTTATTACTCAGTAAACGAGTAGGCATTGTAGGAGTGTTCAGAGACTCCTTACTTGGTCTGGAGTTTGGGTCAGTATGGTGAAGTACTTCACTGAAAATACCTTGACAAGACACAATGTTAGGGTCCAGTGGCAAAGTAAAAAGAAAACATAAAACAAAACAACATTTTCTTCTCTCCTCTCTGACTGGCATGCAAAAAGAAGAATTGGGTTTCTTTGTCTTTTTTCTTAGTTTTTGCTAAGTTAGGGTGAGATTCTTGGGCTAAGGGGTGTAATAAGAGAGTGAGAGATTTGCACTACCTGGAGGAGAACAGAATGAGAGTAGGGGAACAGCAAATGAGCCTACAGTGCAGCTGGACAGACTCACCATAACTCAGGAAGACAAAGGGAGGCACTTCACTCCTGATTTTGCCTGCATAGAGTATCACTGCACTCTACCACTCCCAGCCACATTTCTTCACCCTGCCCATCTCACCATCTGCTGGGGTAGCTCTCTCAGTTTCAGAGAAGAGATCAGAACAGTCTGTAGAGATCCTTTTGTTCTGGACAAAGGTTCCTTGAAACCATTCAAAACTGCCTGCTTTGACTCAGTTTTGCTATTGCTGAATGGCAAATGTATGCACATCAGTTTTGTTTTTTTTTTTGTTTGTTGGTTTTGTTTTTTTACAAGTTCCTGGAGGTGGAGAAACATATTCTGGTCTTCCACAGTAGTGAAGGTTTATTGTTTGTATTCAAAGACTATTAAGGGAGGAGAGAAAGATATCTTAGATATCTTAACTCTTTGGAAAAACTAAACATTTTTCACACTGTTGGTGATGCAGTGGTGACTCAATCCTTTTCAACCTCCTTTTTCCTCCTAATCAAGCTACATATACATATATATATAAATATAGATAGATGGATAGATATAGGTGCAGATATAGATACACAGATGTATAGATATCCTATAAGACAGAGTAGACCTGCCCCACAGGGTTTTCAAGGAGTGCCTGATGGATTTGAACTGCCTACCTTATGGTTAGCAGCAGAACTCTTAACCACTATGCCACCAGGGTTTCCATATGTATATATATGAATATATGTGTATATATATATATGTGTATATATACGTGTACATATATATGTATATATGTATATATAGTTCCTGCTTTTATAACTGAACATATTGATGTGAATATGTCTATGTTATTGTAAAGTCTTTAGAAATATTATTTAACAGTTGATAATGTCCTTTCATGTAACTAGAATATTATTTACCTATCTTGTCTTAAAATTTTGTCCATAAATATTATTTCAGATGAAGATAAAAGACTACAACTTTCAGTATGGATTATACCTCAACATAAAGAAAAGAAAATCCCTCACAACTGGACCAAAAAGTAGCATCACGATAAACAAGAGAAAAGATTGAAGTTTTTTGTAAAACTATCGATAACATCGCTGATTTTAGATGGATCCTGGTTGAAAAATAGAGAATAACAGAACAATATTTACCTGTGTTTTATTGACTATGCAAAGACATTCGACTGTGTGGATCATAACAAATTATAGATAACATTGTGAAGAATGGGAATTCCAGAACACTTAATTGTGCTCATAAGGAACCTGTACATAGATCAAGAGGCAGTTGTTTGGACAGGACGAGGGGATACTGCATGGTTTAAAGTCAGGAAAGGTGTGCGTCAGGGTTGTATCCTTTCACTATACTTATTCAGTCTGTATGTTGAGCAAATAATCTGAGAAGCTGGGCTATATGAAGAAGAACAGGGCATCAGGATTGGAGGAAGACTCATCAACAATCTACGGTATGCAGGTGACACAACCTTGCTTGCTAAAGTGAAGAGGACTTGAATCACTTACTGATGGAGATCAAAGACCACAGCATTCAGTATGGATTCCACCTCAACATAAAGAAAACAAAAATCTTCCCAAGTGGACCAGTAAGCAACATCATGATCAACAGAGAAAAGACTGAAGTTGTCAAGGATTTCATTTTACATGGATCCACAATCAACACCCATGGAAACAGCAGTCAAGAAATCAAAAGACGCATTGCATTGGGCAAATATGCTGCAAAAGACCTCTTTAAACTGTTCAAGAGTGTAAGATGGCACCTTGAAGACTAAGGTGCACCTGACCCAAGCCATGGTATTTTCAATTGCGTCGTATTCATACGAAAGCTGGACGATGAATAAGGTATACTGAAGAATTGACGCCTTTGAATTGTGGTGTTGGCGAAGAATAGTGAATATACCATGGACTGCAAAAAGAATAATTAAAACTGTCTTGGAAGAAGTACAGCCAGAATGTCCCTTAGAAGCAAGGATGGCGAGACTGCGTCTCACATACTTTGGACATATTATCAGGAGGGATCAGTCCCTGGAGAAGGACATGGTGCTGGGTAAAGCAGAGAGTCAGTGAAAAAGAGGAAGACCTTCAACGAGATGGACTGACACAATGGCTGCAACAATGGGCTCAAGCATAACAATGATTGTGAGGATGGTGCAGGACCGGGCAGTGTTTCTTTCCATTGTACATAGGGTCACTATGAGTCGGAACTGACTCTACGACACCTAACAACAACAAGACAAATAATACTGTCAAAATATATTTAGGAAGATAACTTTTTTAGTATTTTTATATAATTTCCTTTGGAGAGAGACAAATATTTGTGTGTTTTATACAGTTATTGGCCTGTAATTGAGTCTCAGTAAATATTTTTAAATAAATGTATTATGAATTTCGTGTCCAAAACATAAGGTTTGCTTTTCCTTGGATGCCCTGAATAGATCATACCTAAGATGTTGAGTTCTTCATCACGTCTTAAGAAATAGGCTGTCAAAAAATTGATTCTTTTTTTTTTTTCAGGATATTTAGAAGATTTTAAATTATATTAATTCATTAAAAGACATTAAAATCTATCTTGAAACGCTTAAAGACCTGTCCTAACAGTGATGCATTCTGAATGTTTTCAGGGCTTTTATTCATCATATTGTTGTTTCATATTGATCTCACCTTCAATTAAAAACCGTAACGTATATTTTTATTGTGCCTTATCTCCCTCATGCTGTTAAACATTTTTTTAAAAAACATTTTTTCAAGACCAAGACCTTTTCATTTAACATTTTAAAATGTCATCATATTATTGGTTACTTATCATTTTTTATGCCATTTCTTATTCTGACTTTGTTCTTTAAACTACTGATTAGTTCTCCCGGTTTATGTAACATCTATACATTTGATGAGAAAACCCTCAATGTTCTCATCTGAAGATTAATTACAGATCCCTGCTTCCATGTCACCTCACCACCCACAGCCTTTATAGGTCATCTGGAATTCATGAAACTTCAACCTTTGTAAAGAATTTCTTCAATTAGCTACAAATCAGATGAATTTTACCATCATCTGTGTCATACTTTTCTTCATTATTCATAAGGGTTTTTTTTTTTTTTTAAGGAAAGACAATCCAGAAATAATCAAATTTTATTCCACCCCTATTATACATTGTAACATATGAAAAATCAAACATGTGATTTTGAAATTAATCTTGCTTTCATTCAAATCACTGGTATTATCATTTATTTAAAAATAATGAATGTAAGAAAATAACATTAATAACAATAACAGTAAATAGAGCCATACAGTTAACTTTGTCTACTGACCCAGTGCTTTAAAGTATTGTCTGACTCTAATAATGAACTAGATCTTATAATGCCTCACTGTTTCACCATGTTTTAATTTGAATCTTAAGTATTGGAATGAAGAAAGGGTAAGATAGAGAGTGAGGGATATTTACTGTCCACAACTATTCTTTTGGGAGGATGTAGATACAGTTTCCTCAGCATCACACTCTCCTCATTGCATATGTACTACTTTATCATATTGACACAGAGAAACCTATGTCCCTATAACATTAGCTAAAGTATTGCATGATGTTAAAGGATCAAAAGCACCACAGATGCTCACAAAGATCACCTGAATATTATGTAGTTTCTCTTACAGGTCTACCAACTTTCATGCGATCAATTGTACCTGGATAATCACAGCCATATTCAGATTGCAGTTCGTAATTTGTCTCTTTTAAAAATTGAGACCACCTGTTTTCATTCTGAAAAAAAAAAAAAAAGAAGTTTGATAGGATTAGGAAATACATCCATTCTTTGTTTTTAGCTGGCCCATTTTGAAAATTGGGGTCATGGATGATGGTTTCCTGAGTGGGGCAGCAAAAGCAACAGTAACGGAAAAACATTAAAAAGATTCAGATGTGTGGTTCTAAGAGCATTTGCAAATGTGTGAGTGCACTGACATGCTTGATTACTCAAAAGCCGAGCTGTGCAAATCATAATAATAAGCTTTCTCATTAGATTTTCTACATTTTCTGCTTCTTGATCAGCCAGAAATAGGGGCAAATGTCCCTTTCTTTTGAAATTTCCCATTTACACCTGTTTCAAGTATTCAGGGAAAAATAAGGAAAATAAAGTAGTTAAATAAGATTTTAATTAAAAGGGAAAGGTGCACAAATGTTCAAATTTCATAAAACTCAAAAGACGTGTGCATTTTGGTTATAGTCAGCTTGAAAATAAAATTCTTTTTGGCATCCATAGAAGTTAAATTAAGTCCAACTATTTTAAATGTAAACTTAAAAATATAATTTAAAAAGGCTAATAGAATCATTTATTTCAGACAATCCGTGCCACCCAGAGTAAAAGATAATAACAATGATAACAGTAACACTAATACTAAATGAGCTGCATTTGAAAGCAATGTCAAGACTAAAAACATTTTGCAAATTTCAAAGATGTGTCCAGATATACAAAACCCCTTTACTTATTTAAAATGTTTGATTTTCATTTTTGAACTGAAATAAATAAATACAGTTATGTACAGAAAAACTATAAATAAAATTAGGAACTCATGCAGCATGACCGATGCAGTCTTTACATATATGATATATGTATAGATGCGTTTGCTAAGCGTTGACTATGAGAATGCAGTTGAAATCCCCACAAGTACCCAGTGATGTTTAGCTCAACTGAATCAAATGATTAAAGTTACATGATTAAGATGTTAAGAGTTTAGACCTCAGCAATTTTGGATACCACACTAAATTAATAACCCAAATTATGATTTCTTCAGTGGTAGGAGGCAAGAGGAAAGTAGCTTATTATTTCAATAGCTAAAAGTAATATGTAATTTGTATCTTTATATCTAGAATTTTGTAGAGAGAAACATCTAGATTTGAATATTTATATCATAGATATACAGGGACATTGCTCAGTGAAACAGAAAATCAGGAATAGTTTAATTATGGTAGGAGTTATCTACCCCTGACCATTCCTCACCCTGTACCTATCTTCTTTTCCCTGGAAGGTCAGTGTTCTGATCATGTTTCTTGTCCATCCATATGACCAGAGACACCCAACACCACATTTCCCTAGCAATATTCTCTATTTTTGCGATGTTATAAGCCTTACCAAGGTCCCAGTGACTAGCTATGGTGTTATTTGTTAATTTATTTTAATAGCATGTTATAACTACACAATATCTTAAACCAAAGTTGTGGCTTAATAAGAAGGTCTTTACCCAACAATTGACAGGTGTTTTTTCTTTCTCACTAGATTTATTCTCCCCAAAATTATAAGCATCATAAAATCAAATATTATTATTTTTTGTTTTCCTCACTATTATCTACTCCAGCTTGAGTTCATTGTTTGGAAGCGGATCACCAGTCAGACCTGTCTACCAAGGTGTCTCTGGGTAAGTTTGAACCCCCACTTTTCAAGCACTTAACTATTTGTGCCACCCAGGGACTCCTAGGTTGAATACAGAGCCTGGTATATAGAAGGCAGTCAGTATTTGTAGAACAAATTAGCAAATTAATTAGTGATTGTTAGTGCTTCAAATCCCATTATAGGTAAAACTTTCTATGCAAAAAGACAGCATTGTCTGATATACTTTATATAAATTGATAATGCTAAACACCAAGATATCCAAGACAGCTCATAGATCCATATTTATTTAAAAATGAAGTCAAAACCAAAAATCTCATTTCCCTTTGATTATAGGCAAAGTTTTATAATTTATTAATTTTATAATGTATCAGTAAATTATTAAAAATTTGTACCTCTATGTAGTCTTCTTTTAGCATTAGCATGCTTACTTTCATCAGTCACTAAAGCAACCCAATTTTTACTCAGCTCCAGATAATTCTTTGGTGGAGAAAGAATTTTTTCCTTGTTAAATTGTAGGAAATCATTTCCGTATGGTACCTCTTACTAAAGGCTTTGGTCAAAAAGGGTGTTGCTCAACATCACTTAGACCTTTGACTCCTCCAAAAGATGCATCAGAAATATTCATAAATCTTGGAAATAAATATTCACAAACATACTATCTATCAAATCTTAAAACTGATGTTAGTCACTCCCAATTATGTATCTTAAAGATCTCATGAATGAAAGTTTAAATTCTAATTTTCATTTGTTTCTTACTCTCAAAACATTTTAAATTATTGATGTACTATTAAAAACAGAGGAGTGTCCAGGAGTAGCATCTGGGATTACTTTAACTAATCTAATATTCTTAGGTTATTTTACTAATATTCAGTCAATTAAGAAATGGTAGTGCTCTTTTTGCTGCAATTGAGTATAATCGTTTTCATGCTGCTTTATTTTTTTGATTTAATTTTTTTTTCGAAAGAGACCAACGAATCCAATTAGTATTAACTCCACACACAATTAATTTTACATTAAGAGTAAGTGGCTTCAATTGATCACAAATTCTAGTTACTGCTGGAATTCAATGCTAATTTGGATAAGGACAGGAACATAAATTCATTAAGAAGTTCAGAATATAAATTTGAGTTGTACTTTAAAGAAAATTCTTTGAATTAGTGATGAATTCTGATTAAGTTTCAGAGTCAGCAATGATAAAATGTCTTTGTAAACAGTTGTATGCTAATAGCAGCCTGTGCAATCATGTATATTAAAGAATAAGAGATAAAAGATACCCTGAATTACACAAGAAACATCAATAGTTAGGAAGAAAAGGTAACTACTATTTATTGTTGAGAAATAATTCTTGGAAATTGTAAAATTTTGAGATAGTCCTATGAAGTAAATAGCAGTATACATTTACTTTTACCATGTTACAGTGTTCCCTAAATCCTATTTTATAATAACTACTGTACTTACAAAACAGCAATAATTCGATTTAAAACCACTAGTATGCCCATAATCTATAAAGCTATTTAAGTTCATTACAGTAGTTCATGATTCCACTAACAAGCAGTTAAACAGTCAAATGGAGCATAATAAAGACCTTTAAATTTTATGCAGGTTAGTAAATAAGGTATAGAAATAGGAGTTAAAGAATTAAGAATTCATCTTGCCCATGCTTTTCAATAACCTCATACTTTTCTTGTGGTGCAGAACAGGAAAATTAAGATAAATATTATGTGTTAACTCAACATTTCTATCATATGGGTGACACTTAAAAAATGTTTAAATATATAACAGGAGAAGACTAGAGTTTCCCTGGAAGAAATACAGAAGGCAAATTTATGATTATCATTTTGGTTTCCAATATCTGGAAAGTATAATTTGGTATATCTTAACATTTATATTGAGAATTTCTTTTAAGAAATAATTATTAATTTTGGGAAAATATAACAGAAATTTCTGTTTTTTTTTTTTTTTTTCCTGCTGTTTGCTATTTCCATTAACTTTAAGTTAGTCTAAATTAACTAAGACACAGTGCAAAATTCAGCTGAGGGAGACAGAGTCTGCAATATTAAAATGTATTACTACTAAGTTCTGTTAGAAATGAGAACAACTAAAAACAAGGACTTAAAAAAGTGGACTCACTTAGAAATAAAGCTTAGAATGTTCATCATAAGACCAATAGAAATGAAATACAAATTACTACTGGGCAGATGAAACAGCAATCAAGGTCAATTTAATTCTGAAAACGCAGTCTTGCATTTTGTGGAGGCAGGGAGAAGCTGTAACCTTGCATTGTGTTACTTTTATGTTGGAAGTCTGGGGCTGGTTCAAGTGAACTTGGAAGCAAATGTTTCTTCTTTTGCATTTGTTGTTGTTGGGTACCATGAAGTCAATGCCGACTCATAGAGACCTCATGTGAAAGAGTAGAATAGCCTCAAAGGATTTTCTGGGTTATAATCTTATGGAAGCTGCTAACCAGGTCTTTCTTCCCCAGAGCCACTGGGTAGGTTCAAACCACCAACCTTCTGGTTACAAAGTGAGCACTTAAAGCTCTTAAATCCCTTATTAGTTCTTATCAGGCTGCAGCTACAAAATACAGTCACACTTCTTTTGTATGGAAATTTTATTTTGTAGTATTCTGTAATTCATTTTGCTTCCCAGTTGGGAATTACTTTCTCTCCCTTCTCCAGAACAATCTGGAGAGTTCCTAAATGGAAGCTTCACAGGTTATCTACCTTTTCTGTCTCTAAAACTGTTCTGACACTGGTCCTAGCCTGATGACTGGGAGACAATTTTAAGAAGGGCAATTTCTGCCATTGTCCATTCCAAGAAAGCTATTTCTACCTGTCTTGTAATTCTCCAAAGCAAGGTTTGTTTCCATGCAGAAGTAGGATGAAAGGCTTGCATGCCCACTAAGTGCCACATTTTGTCACTTGAGCTCTAAAGTAATTTTATTAATGCTCAGAATTTCTCAGACTCCCTTGGACAATTTAGTTGAGCTTATGGCACTGTAAAGGCCCATGTGTGGGTGCAAACTGTTTTTGCTCGACTACTAACCTAAAGGGTGGTACTTCAAACCCACACAGGAACACCCCAGAAGAAAGGCCTGGAGATCTGTTTCTCTAAAGATTACAGCCAAGGTGGTCCAAGATGGTGGAGTAGTCAGATACTTCTGGTGGTCCCTCTTACAAAAAAATACCTGAAAAAACAAGTGAATTGATTATATACGACAATCCAGGAGCTCTGAACATCAAAGGCAAAGTTGAGGAATGGGACTGAGTAGCAGGGGGAGGGAGAGATGGTTCAGAAGTAGTGAGGAGTTTCCAGACCTGACCCAGCAGGAGCTGGAGCTCTTCAGGCTGGATCAGATCGTTGTGCGTGGTGAGGCAAGTAGCAACACTTGAAAGGTGTTTTCCACATCGGGAGAGAGCCAGTGGCACAGAGTCTAATCGGGCATCCAGAACCAGTGAGAAGCAGCCCTCAATTGGTGAAAGATAAGTACTTGTGTCTGGCCTACCACGCGGATCAAAAACACCCCTCTTTGGGAAAAACAACCTCTCTCCCATTTACCTCCCTGCTCCAGCTCTACACTGGGTCTGGGACGGCTTCAGTTATTGACGAGTCCCCTGGGCCATCACGTGCCCTGAGCCATTCTTCCTGCCTTGGAGAGTGAACAAATTAACAAACGGGATAAAAAATAATCTACCAGCTCCCCCTAAGCCAGGAACTCAGGGTAGACACAGCTTCTTTGCCTAAGGACAGCCATAAGGGGTCCACGGACTTTGAATGTCTTTCCCCCTGCTTAGACTTGTGTGGGCCCACTTCAACAGCACTATAGGACCTCATTACCACAGTACAACAGGGTATATACCTGAAGTCTAACTGCAACTGTTTCACCTGTAAAGTGGAAGGTTCCTGACATTTGACACTGCTCTGCCTATTAAGCAGGGTCTTTACCTACCCACATCAGGGGCCTGAAGACTGGTGGCTCCACCCATGCCACCTAGCCACCTGCAACAGGGACTCAAGAATAAGTGGTGCCTCCCAGTCCTTACAGGCAACAGCATTGGGTGCTCATAGTCTGCCTGCAAAACCCATCCACCTGTGCACTCTAGGGAACAGGGACACGCTTTCCTCCCAGACGTCAGGGGTGGCAGTCAACCCCCTGCCTTGGTTGCTGTAGCCAGATGCCTATGCCTACACCAATCACCCATGCCCATCTAGGACTGTAGGTGGGAGCCTGAACCACGCACTCAGTGGCCAACTACTTGGACACCTGAGCTGAATCCATACAGGAGGAGTGGGTGGACTCCTGGGCTCACATACTTAGTGGCAGTTCTGGCCACCTGCTGGCAGAACGTTGGGGCTTCAGGGGTGCCAGTGGTTGTGCTAGCTCACAAGAGTAGCCTATTTGGGTATGTCAAAACAAAACATAACAAGAAGCAAAGACACACTAAGCAAACAAACAAAGAAAAAAATAATAACTTTTTTCCTTCTTTTTTTTTTATTGTACCTTAGTTGAAGGTTTACAGAACAAATCGTTTCTCATTAAACAGTCAGTATACTTATTGTTTTATGACATTGGTTAACAACCCCATGACATGTCAACCCTCTCCCTTCTCGACCTTTTTTTCTTGGTGAAAATATACATAGACAAAGATACACCATTTCAAAAATTTTGACATGCACAATTCAGCGACATTGATTACATTCTTCTAGTTGTGCTGCTATTCTCACTTTAGATGAAGGTTTACAGAACAAAATATTTTCTCATTAAACAGTTAGTACACACGTTGCCCTATAACAATGGTTAACAACCGTACAACACATGAACACTGTCCTTACTCAACCTTGGGTTCCCTATCACCAGCTTTCCTGTCTCCTTCTGCCTTATAGTCTTATAGTGCTTGTCCCTGGACTGCTGTGCCTCATTAGTCCTATTTTGTTTTATGAGGCTGTCCAATAGCAGGCTGAACGGTGAACCTCGGAAGTGACTTCACCACTGAGCTAAAAGGTTGTCTGGGGGCCATACTCTCAGGGTTTCTCCAGTCTCTTTCAAGCCAGTAAATCTCGTCTTTTTTGTGTGTGTTAGAATTTTGTTCTACATCCTTCTCCAGCGCTGTCCAGAACCCTCTGTTGTGATCCTGGTCAGAGCAGTCAGTGGTGGTAGCCAGCCACCATCTAGCTGTACTGGACTCAGTCTGGTGGAGGTCTTGGTAGCTGTGGTCCATTAGTCCTTCAGACTAATCTTTTCCTTGTATCCTGTTCTCTTCATTCTCCCTTGCTCCCGGAGGGGTGAGACCAGCAGAGTATCTTAGATGGCTGCTTACAGGCTTTTAAGACCCCAGATGCTACTCACCAAGGTAGAATGTAGAACATAGTCTTTATAAACGGTGTTACGCCAATTGAGCTAGATGTTCCCTGAGACCATGGTCCCCACAACCCTCTGCCCAGGAATTAAGTCCCTCAGGGAGTTTGGATGTGTCTATGGAGTTTTCCTTGTACAAGTAGTGCTAGTTTCCCCAGTATTGTGTACTGTCTCACCATTCACCAAAGATACCACTTATCTACTCTATAGTTAGTATTTCCCCCACCCCCTCATCCCTCATAACCAACAAACATTGTTACTTTTTGTGTGTATAATTTTTCATGAGTTTTTACAATAGAGGTCTCGTACAATATTTGTCCTTTTGTGATTGACTTATTTCACTCAGCATAATGTCCTCCAGTTTCATATAACTTATTGATGGCTCAGAGACAACAGTCAATATCAAATCACGTAAAGAGGCAGACCATGATGGCTTCAGCAAGCTCTCAAAATAAAGAAGCAAGAAATTTTCTGGAGGAAGAGATTTCTTTGAATTACTGGAGGGAGAATACAAAAGATTAATATACAGAACTCTTCAAGATATCAGGAAGCAGATTCGGCAAAATGCAGTCACGCAATTGAGGAACTTCAGAAGATCAGAGAAGAGCATAATGACAAATTTAACAGGCTGCAAGAATCCGTAGAGAAACAGCTATCAGAAATCCAGAAGATTAACAATCAAATTTCAGAATTAGACAACTCAATAGAAAGCCATAGGAGCAGAACTGAGGCAATGGAAGTCAGAATTAGTCAGATTGAAGATAAAGCACTTGACACCAACTTATTTGGAGAAAAATCAGACAAAAAGATTCAAAAAAATGAAGAAACCCTAAGAATTATGTGGGACCCTATCAAGAGGAATAACCTACAAGTGATTGAAGTACCAGAACGGGGGCAATAACAGAAAATACAGAGAGAATTGTTGAAGATTTCTTGTCAGAAAACTTCCCTGATATCATAAAAGATGAGAAGATATATACCCAGGATGCTCATCGAACTCCACATAAGGTAGATCCCAAACGAAAGTCACCAAGACATATCATACTTAAACTTGCCAAAACCAAAGACAAAGAGAGAATTTTAAAAGCAGCTAGGGATAAACAAAAAATCATCTGTAAAGGAGAGTTAATAAGAATAAGCTCGGACTACTCAATAGAAACCATGCAGGCAAGAAGGCAATGGGATGGCATATATAAAGACTTGAAGGAAAAAAATTTCCAGCCAAGAATTATATATCCAGCAAAACTGACTCTCAAATATGATGCCAAAATAAGGGTATTTTCAGATAAACAGAAGTTTAGGGAATTTGCAAAAACCAAAGTAAAATTACAATACTAAAGAGAGTCCTCTGGTTAGAAAATCAATAACACCAGATAGCAACCCAAGACTAGAACACAGGACAGGGCAATCAGATTCAATCCAGATAGGGAAGTCACAAAAATAAATCAAAGCTAAAACACTGAAAACAGGGAAACACAGATGTCAATATGTTAAAGATGACAACATTAAAAAAAAAAAGAGGGACTAAAAATGTAGACAGATTTTTCATATGGAGAGGATGTCAAGGCAATATAAAGAAATAAAAGACTGATTTAAAAACTTAGAAAAATAACGGTAAATATTAAGGTAACCCCAAAGGAAACTAACAGTTCTACAAATAAAAAAAAAAAAAAAGAAAAATATAAAGACTCAGTCTATACAAAATCAATAACAATGAAAAAGATGAAAAGAAGATACATAAAGAAAAAATTAACTGGAACAACAAAACTGTCAGCAACACACAAAAAAACACATCAAGATGACAGCTCTAAACTCATATCTATCAATAATTATGCTGAATGTAAATGGACTAAATACACCAATAAAGAGACCGAGAGTGGCAGAATGGATTAAAAAAACCAAACAAACATGATCTGTCTATATGCTGCCTACAAGAGACACACCTTAGACTTAAAGACACAAACAAATGAAAACTCCAAAGATGGAAAAAAATATATCAAGCAAACAACACTCAAAAAAGAGCAGAAGTGGCAATATTAATCACTGACAAAATAGATTTTAAAGTAAAATCCACCACAAAGGATAAGGAAGGACACTATATAATGATTAAAGGGTCAGTACACCAGGAGGACACACCTATAATAAATATTTATGCATTCAATGACTGGGCTCCAAAATGCATGAAACAAACTCTAACATTGGAAAGAGAGATAGACAGCTCCACAATAATAGCAGGAGACTTCAATACACCACTTTCCGTGAAGGACAGAATATCCACAAAGAAGCACAATAAACTCATGGGGTATGTAAATTCTACAATCAACTAAATTAAACTCATGGACATATAGTAAACACTCCACCCAATAGCAGCCAACTCTACTTTCTTTTCGAATGCACATGGAACATTCTCCAGAATAGACCACATATTAGGTCATAAAGCAAGCCTTAACAGAGTCCAAAGCATCAAAATATTACAAAGTATCTTTTCTGACCATAAAGCCATAAAAGTAGAACTCAATAACAGAAATAGCAAGGAAAAAAATCTAACACATGGAAAGTTAACAACACCTTGCTCAAAAACTACTGGGTTATAGAAGAAATGAAGGATAGAATAAAGAAATTTATAGGCTCAAATGAGAATGGAAACACATCCTACCAGAGCCTTGGGGATACAGCAAAAGTAGTGCTTAAAGGTCAGTTTATAGCAATAAATGCGCACATCCAAAAAGAAGAAAGTGCCAAAATCAAAACACGAACCTTTCAACTGGAACAAGTAGAAAGAGAGCAGCAAAAGAAGCCCTTGGGCACCAGAAGCAAGGAAATAATAAGAATTAGAGCAGAATTAAATGAAATAGAGAGAGCAGAAAAACAATTAAAAGAGCTAACAAGACCAAGAGATGGTTCTTTGAAAAGATCAACAAAATTCATAAACCATTGGCCAAACTTAAAAAAGAAAAACAGGGGAGGAAGCAAATAACCCAAATAAGAAATGAGATGGGTGATATCACAACAGACCCAACTAAAATTAAAAGATCATAACAAAATACTATGAAAAATTGCACTCTAACAAATTTGAAAACATAGAAGAAATGGACAAATTTCTAGAAACTCACTACCTACTTAAACTAACACAAACAGAGGTAGAACTAAGTAAACATATAACAAAAGAATGAAAATGTAATTAAAAAACTGCCAACAAAAAAAAGCACTGGCCTGGATGGTTTTACAGGAGAAATCTACCAAACTTGCAGAAAAGAGTTAACACCACTACTACTAAATGTATTTCAGAGCATATAAAAGGATGGGATACTCCCAAACTCATTCTATGAAGCCAGCATAACCCTGATGCCAAAACCAGGTAAAGACACCACAAAAAAAGAAAATTACAGACCAATATCCCTCTTGAACATTGACTCAAATATCTTCAACAAAATTCCAGCCAATAGAATTCAGCAACATATCAAAAGAATAATTCAACATGATCAAGTGAGATTTATACCAGGTATGCAGGGATGCTTCCACATTAGAAAAACAATCAATGTAATCCATCACATAAATAAAATGAAAGACAAGAATCACATGATCTTATCAATTGATGCAGAAAAGGCATTTGACAAAGTCCAACACCCATTCATGATAAACACTCCAACAAAATAGGAAGAGAAATTCCTCAACATAATTAAGGGCACTTATACAAAGCCAACAGCCAACATTATCCTAAATGGAGAGAGTTTGAAAGCATTCCCCTTGATAACAGGAACCAGACAAGGATGCCTTTTATCACCACTCTTATTCAACATTGTGCTGGAGGTCCTAGCCAGAGCAATGGGCTAGAAAAATAAAGAAAGGGCATCCAGATTGATAGGGAAGAAGTCAAAGTATCTCTATTTGCAGATGATATGATCTTATACACAGAAAACCCCAAAGAATCCACAAGAAAACTAC
>NW_004443968.1:21504533-21521945 GCF_000243295.1 Trichechus manatus latirostris
ATGTTGGAGAGGTTGTGGAGAGACTGGAACACTTATACACTGTTGGTGGGAATGTAAAATGGTACAACCACTTTGGAAATCGATTTGACACTTCCTTAATAAGCTAGAAATAGAAGTACCGTAGGATCCAGCTATCCCACTCCTTGGAATATATCCTAGAGATATAAGAGCCGTCACAGGAATAGATATATGCACAGCCATGTTCATTGCAGCACTGTTCACAATAGCAAAAAGATGGAAACAACCTAGGTGCCCATCAACAGAAGAATGGATAAACAAATTATGGTATATTCACACAATGGAATACTATGTGACAGTAACGAACAATGATGAATCCATGAAACATCTTATAACATGGAGGAATCTGGAAGGCATTATGCTGAGTGAATTTAGCCAGTCACAAAAGGACAAATATTGTATAAGACCACTATTATAAGAACTCAGGAAAAGGTTTAAACACAGAAGAAAACATTCTTTGATGGTTACGAGGGTGGGGAGCGAGGGAGAGGGTTAGTCACTAACTAGATATTAGACAAGAACTATCTTAGGTGAAGGGAAGGACAGCATGCATTACAAGGGAAGGCAGCACAAGTGGACTAAACCAAGCTAAGACATTTCCTGAATACAACCAATCACGTCGAGGGACAGGGTAGCATAGGTGGGAGTCTGGGGACCATGCTTTCAGGGGACATCTTGGTCAACTGACGTAACAAAGTTTATTAAGATAATGTTCTGCATCCTATTTTGGTGAGTGGCGTCTGAGGTGTTAAAAGCTAGTGAGCGGCCATCTAAGATACGTGAATTGGTCCCAAGTCACCTGGAGAAAGAAGAACACCAAAGTCACAAGGAAAGTATTAGCCCAAGAGACAGAATGGGCCACGTAAACCAGAGACTTCATCAGCCTGAGACCAGAAGAACTGGAAGGTGCCTGGCTACCACCAACGACCTCCCCGACAGAGAACACAACAGAGAGTCCCTGATGGAGCAGGAGAAAAGCGGGGCACAGAACTCAATTTCTAGTAAAAAGACCAGACTTAATGGCCTGACTGAGACTGGAGGAACCCCAGAGAGCATGGCCCCCTGACTGTCAACCCAGAACTAGAACAATTCCCAAAGCCAACTCTTCACAAAGATTAGAGTGGACAATGGGACATAGAACGATACTCATGAAGAGTGTGCTTCTTAGCTCAAGTAGATACGTGAAACTAAGTTAGCAGATTCTGTCCAGAGGTGACATGAGAAGGCAGAGAGGGTCAGGAGCTGGTTGAATGGGCATGGGAAATCAGGGGTGGAAAAGAGGAGTGTGCTGTTACAGTATAGGGAGAGCAAGTAGGGTCACGTAAGAATGTACGTATAAATTTTTGTATAAGAGACTAACTTGAAGTGTAAACTTTCACTTAAAGTACAACAATAAAATAAAATAAACTATAAGTAAAAAAAAAAATATGAATAAATATTACAGCCAAGGAAACCTTATGGAGCAGTTTACTCTGTAACACAGGTATCACAGGGTATCATGGTATCACAATGAGTTGGAATCACTTCGGTGGCAATATTTTTTATTTATTTTGTATTTTTATTGTCCTGTAACCCAACTAATCCATTGGGCCTTAATAGTAAAGTATAACAAATAACCCCTTACATTTTTTTCTTTATTCCTCATTTCCTACTCCTACACCAAAATACCCACCTCTGAAGTACAAAAGTGCCCTCTTATTTTGAGGTGTGTGTTTGTGAATGTGCAGGCACATGTATGTTTTTGATGGGACCAGGAAAAAGGGATGAGGCTGTTGTGTCCACAAATGGAGGCCAGTCAAAACCTTTACATTAAGTTATTGCAGCACTATGGAGAAACTTTAATAGATCAAAATGTTACACTCCCCCTTACCATTGGGAAAGATCTGGCCCTACTGGTAAGAATGTAACTAGCATAAAACAATACCATTGTTGAAATAACCTAGCAATGTACTTTCTAATTTTGAAAAATCATTGTATGTATGGAATGCCAAGTTAAGGTTAATGTGAAGTCAAAATCAATGTAAAGACTTTATTTTACTTCATTATTCTTTTAATGTACTTCTAGCTTGCTCCAAACCTTTCTTGCTAAGCCAGTTCTGCAAAGAAAGAACTCATCATACAAAGCTGTGCCAAGCTGCTGGGCATTTATTTCTAATTCAAGTATCATATGCTTACATTGAAACTTCACCTCTCTGTAATTAATAACCCCTTTGAGTGAATGCTATTACAGGTTAAAAATTCATCTGGAGCACTTTTCACCCAAATTCTTCCTTTCTTTTCTAGTACCATAACGATTATCCATGAGTAGCAATGAGCTACAGGAAGAAATTCAGTCCTTTATCATTGAGTTAGGGAAATTACTAAATCCTTCAAACTTGATTTCATGGGTAACCATGCCTAATTTCTGAGGGGCCTGAATGCCTATATACTGCACACTTATATTTTGATATAGATTTTATGTATACGGTGCCTGGCATTTAGAACACATGCAATATGTATGTTGAACAAATAAATATAATGTTACTTTTTTAAATTTTAAGTAGGGTCCACTTAATGCCTCATAAGCATAGGGACTGGGTTAAGTGTGGTGAAGAAGTAAAACGGGTTCATAATTTGTTTAAAAAGAAGCCAATGCTGAATACGCGTAAGAGTGGAAATTCATAAAGTACTAGCTAATTCAGTCCTCATTTTTCAGTCAAATTAAGTTTTTAGATGGTTGAGTATTTATTTTATTTTATGGAGACTTTAATATTATTTTGTTTGGAAACAATCAAAACATTACAGATAAACTGGACAATATGAATAACTTTTTATCCTAATCCATCTGAGAGTAAGTTGCCAACAAAATGCTTTACCATTTTACTTTGTACTTCCTGCAGACAAGGAGTCTGCCATATAACTACAATACCAGTTGATGTGGAGTCAATTTTGAGTCATGGCAATACCATGTGTGCCAGAGTACAACTGTGCTCCATAGGGTTTTCAATGACTGATATTTTTTCAGAAGTAGATTGACAGCCCTTTCTTTTAAGGTGCCTCTGGTTGGACTTGAACCTCCAACATTTTGGTTAACAGCTGAGCACATTAACTGTTTGCACCACCCAAACAATTGATTATTGTTAGTCTCCCAATAAACCACCAAGGTTGTGTAAGGGTGATTGGGGGTGAAGGGAGCACAATGGGACAAACAGCTGGAATCACCAAGTCTCTATGGAAGAATTTACGTGGTTGTCTTTGGAGGAAATCAGGGAAGGAGTCCTCAGCAGGATGCCAATCTTTTGAGGTCTGTCCAGAAGGAGCTATAGCAGGAACTGTAACTGAGATGGAGGGAGGCCATGCAAAGGCAGTTCAGGACACAGTCAAACTCCTAAGTTATGAAGGGAATCAGTAAATTGTCATTTTAATGGGGCTTGGCCAGTAATTGGAGCCTAGTGGTGCAGTGGTTATGAGCTCAGCTGCTAACCAAAAGGTTAACAGTTCAAATCCACCAGCTGCTCCTTGGAAATCCTATAGAGCAGTTCTATTCTGTCCTATATAGAGTTGCTATGAGTCAGAATCGATTTGATGACAATGGGTTTGGCAAGTAATTAAATCATCGTGCACTCCAAGTTTTCTCAACTGGCAATAAAATAGTGTCTGGGGTTCACCAGAAGGAGAAATGGTACACCAGTGTCTATCCTCTGGGGAACTCCTCCTCTTCCATTGTGTGTCCTGCATGTCCTGTCTGTCCCAGGCTGATGAGCCAAGATTTGACAGTCTAAATGAGGATCATCTGGGTAGTGGCTAACCTCGTTAATATCATCCAGGGCATACTGCAGTGTGTGAGCTGCCCTGAAAATAGAAAGTAGAGCCTCCCTGTAACTGGAGAGGTGGTCCTCCCTGGAGGAAAATTTCTTAATAGTCTGAATCTAAGGAGTCCACATTTGGATTAGTAATTAAGTTGAGGTCACTGGAATTAAGTATTTGGCTTGAGGGTGTAATGGCCGGGTATCAAACCTGGGTCTACTGCACAGAAATCACTGAACCACCAATGTCCCCAAGCTACTAATAAAACCAGTTGCCATGGCAACCTTGTGTGTATCAGAGTAGAACTGCACTCCATAGGGTTTTGGATGGGTATGATCTTCCAGAAGTAGATCATCAAGCCTGTCTTCCAAAGCATCTCTGGGTGGGTTTGAACCACAAACCTTTCAGCTAGTAGTCTACCACTTAGCCATTTGTGGCACCAAGGGACTCTGGGAGTGTGTGTGTGTATAAATATATATATATATATATATATATATATATATATATATATATATATATATGAACTAATGGTGTATTGCTCTATGCTGTCAGGGGCACTAATTGTTGGGCCTGCTCTTCCTCTATTGGAATCTATTGTGTTCCCAACATGAAGGAACAACATCTCTATCATCACTATATTTGCTCCAAGTATCCTCCACTGTTGAAGTCTCCATTATCATAACACCACAAAACTCCTTTGTCATTACTACCAAGCCCCAATCCATTAGTGATACTAAAACATTACAGGGTCACTTGTATTAACCATATTTTCTAGCTTCTGTAATGTGACATTTTAATATCCACACCAAGTAACACTTCTCCACCCATGCCTGCTATGTGTAGGTAAGAAGCCCCCTCAGTTTTCCTTTTGGTAAATGCTCTAAGCCCCAAGAAGTGAGTTTCAATAAATCCTCAAGTGCTCTGACCTCTCCCTGCCACAATTCCTATGAAAACCATAATAAAGGTGCTTGCCTACAGTCATGGTCATTTCTGCCTTGTGACGACACCCTGCATTTTCTTGTTTTCCCTTGTGGCCCTGTTAGATGTGCTGTGAACACCGGAGACTATAAGTTTAGCAAATCTTTAAAAGTTTCTGGCCTACCTCTCTTGATTTGTACTTGACCCTACTGTAACTCAAATATTTCTGATATACCAAGTCAAAACAATTAGCCTAGGTAGAGGTTTATTAGTTTTATTGATCTTTTCATTTCATTAATTTCTGCTCTAATATTTATCATTTCTTTTACTCTGCTTCTTTCTTTACTTTCTGTCTGTAAGTTTTTGATTTTAGTTCTTCCTTTCTAATATTTACATTTCATGCTATGATTTTCCCTGTAAGTACTGCTTTCACTGCATCAAAAATACTTGATTATTTTTATTTTCCTTTAGTTTAAAATATATATTAATTTGTCTAGATTTCTTCTTTGTCTCAGCAATTATTTAGAAGTGTATAGTTTGATTTCCAAATATTTGGGGATTTTCCTACTACCATTCTGTTATTTATTTTTAGTTTCATATTGTTATGCTCTGAGAAAAATTTTTGTATGATTTTTGTAGTTCAAACATTTTGTGAATATGTGTTTTATGGCCAAGAATCTTGTTGGTCAATCTTGTTGAATTTTCCATGTGAACCTGAGATAAATCTGTATACTGTTTTTGTTGGGTAGATTTTTCTATAAATGTCAATTAGATCAAGTTGATTGATAGTGTTGTACAGTTCAAGTATATTGTTATTCATTATTCATTTTCTGTTTGCTTGAGCTATCACTTATTACCAAGTGGTGCTGAAGCAGCCAAATATAATAGTGCATTTACCTATCTCTCCTTTCATTTCTGTCAGTGTCTGCCTCACGTCTGTCAATGCTCTGTTGTTAGCTGCACATTTAGGATTATTTTATTTATTTGGAGAAATTAATCCCTTTATCATTATGTAATTCCTCTTTTTATTTCTCTGAAAACAGTATATAGCTGGATCTTGGGTTTTTTTGTTTGTCTTGTTGTCTTTTAATTCACTCAGAATATCTCTGTCTTTTCATTGGTATGAATAAGACCATTCACATTAAAAGTTATTATCAATATAGTTGGATTATTAACTACTATGTTTGTTGCTATTTAATATCTGTTGCATCTGTTCTTTGCTCCTCCCATCTTTTTCTGCCTTCTCTGTTTCTTTTTTTTGTTGAGCATTTTATATAATTTCATTTTATCTCCCCTCTTAGAGTATCAATTATACTTCTTTTTAAAAATAGTAGTTAACTAGGAGTTTAATATATACATTTTGAACTAACCTAAATCCACCTTCATATAACATTATATTGCTTCAGTGTAATGCAGGAAACTTTTAGTATAGTATTCCTATTCCTTCCCTTCAGTACCTAGTGATCCCACTGTCATCCACTGCACTTGTCATGTGCTGTAATTGCCCAATCCATTGTTCATATTATTACTTTAAAAACAGTTATTTCTTAAATTAAGAATAAGAGTAAAAAAAATTTCAATTTATATTCATTTATTCCTTCTCCAATGTTCTTCCTTTCTTTATTAAGATCCAATATTTTGACCGATATAATTTTCCTTTTGCCTGAAGTACTTCTTTTAACCTTTCTCGCAGAGCATATCTGCTGGCAAAGAAACCCCTTAGTTTTTGTTTGCCAGCGAAAGTATTTCTTCTTTACTATTGGAAGATAGTTTTGATAGATACAGAATTATAGGTTAGTGTTTTTTTCTTCAAACACAACTTCAAATATTTCACTCCTGTCCTTTCTTGCTTTTATGGCTTCAAATGAGAAGTTATCTGTATTACTTTTCTTTGTTCCTCTATAGGTAAAGCGCTATATCCCTCCACTTCCACTGGCTTCTTTTGAGATTTCTCTTTGTCTTTGAATATCTGCAGTTTGAATGTGATTTGCCAAAGTGAAGTTTTCTTGGGATTTATCCTGCGTGGTATTTTCTGAGCATCCTGGGTCTGTGCTTTGTTGTCTGTCATTAACTTTGGAATATTCTTGGTCATTATTATTTCAAATATTCCTTCTGTTCACTTCTCTCTTCTGGTATTCTGATTATGAATATTTTACATTTTGTCAAATTTTCCCACAGTTCTTGGATGTTCTGTTCTGACTTTTGTCATTATTGTTCTGTTTTTGCATTTTAGTTTAGTAAATTTCCATTGACATATCTTCAAGTTCTCTGGTTGTTTCCTCAGCTGTATCCAGTCTACTGATGAGTTCATCAAAATCCTTCGTCATTTCTGTTATATTGATTTTGACATCTAGCGTTTTGTTTTGATCTTTCTTTATATTTCCACCCATCTGCTTACATTGCCTGCCAATTCTTGCATGTTATCTACCTATTTTATTAGCACCATAAACATATTAATCATAGTTTACTTTTTATATTGCCTGAATGATAATTTCAACACCTAGGACATAGTGAGTATAATTCTGATGATTGCTTTGTCTTTTCAGAGTAGGTTTTTTTTCCCTTGCTTTCTGTTCTCTTACAATTTTTTGTTGAAAGCTATGACAGGTATCGGGCAATAGGAACTGCAGTAAATAGGCTTTTAGTGTGAATACATTAATCTGTCAGTAAATACAGCTTTGTCTAATGTTTGCTGTAAATATAAGTTCAAGAGGCTTCAAATTCCTCTAGTGTCCTTGCTTTTGTGTTCTTGTTGACTTGAGGATTCTTGCAGTTTTCCTCCTCAGGGAGAGCTTGTGTCCTGTATGTCTTTCATTATTAAATGAATTGTGTCTCCCCAAAAGATATGTTGCAGTCCTAAACTTGTGAATGCAACTTTGTTTGAAAATATAGTTTTTCTTTTGTTATCAATTAAAGATGGTCATATTGGAGTAGGGTGAGTCCTAATCCTAATCTTTTCTGAGTGGTCTAAGAAAAGGAAAGAACAGACATAGTAACAAAGTCACACAAAAATGAAGACAGATTGTGAAGATCGACTTACAAGCCAGAGCAGAAAGAGATAAAGAAGGATCTTCTCCTAGAGCTGACAGAGAGAAGGCATAGCCCTGCTGACACCCTGATTTCAGACTTTTAACTTCCAGAACTGCAAGAAAATAAATCTCTGCCTTTTAAAGCCACCTCCTTTGTGGTATTTTGTTATGGCAGCCCTAGGAAATGAAGACAGTGTCCTATTAGAATGATGATAAAGTATGATTGGGAGGGTTATATTTTATAATCTTCCCAATAAATCTGTCTCTTAATGGGTATGTGTCTCAGGGCTATGTCTTTCATGATGCTTATCCAGTGGTATATTTTGTTTTCTACCTGTTTCCTACTCTCTTCTCTGGCTTCAATGTTCCACATAAATTTCCTTAAAATTTTGACTTCTGTTGATTATGTTTTTCCCCCACCTTATATGAGTTAGTGATGGCTGGCATAAGAGGGACGCTCTTACCCTATCTGGGATAAGGCTCTGTCAAAATATTTTCCATGAATAGTAATTCTTTGTTATGGAGAAGGTATTAGTGTATTTCAAAATGGTTATTCTTTCCCTCTGTCTGCCTGAGTCGGGAAGGGTTCTTTCTCATATCCTAATGATAGCAGTGTTCATCAAGGCAATGTGGGACCTCGTAAGGCTGGCACCCAGGATTTTCTCATTCTCAAACTATTCTCATTCGACTTCTAGCAATTTGTCAATAATACCATTTAAGCATTTCTACCAATTTGTGACTCCTCCCACTTCTGCCCTAGGTAAGCAGATCTCAGACCTTTTTCTCCAGATATGTCTGCTTCTTCATATTTCAGAGTGTGTATTCTCTTATTGATCAGAAGAAATACCATTGATTTTGTTTGTTCAACTTTCTCTTGTATTAACAAGAGTGATGACTTTCAATATCTTTACATGTTGAAGATGAAACTAGAGGCAAGCATTCTCTTTTTAATCAATATTTATGCACTCTGTTAAACATTTGTGGACATGACACCATCTCTATCTTTAAAAACCTTAAAGACACAGGGGCTCAGGAAGACATAAATGAAAACAGAAAGCAATATATGCTCCAATTAGACAGAAAGCTGTTCAGAGAAGTCATAGCTGTGCTGACTGTGATAGACAGAATTCTTCTGGATGGAATTAAAACATAGAGATAATGCAAAGTATATATTCAAGGAATCTTGAAGAAGGACAGTTTACTAATAATTGTGCATAATAATATCCAACCAACTGAATTAAATTGAAACACATTTTTGAGCACCTCCTTTTGTGAGGCACAGAACTAGGTGCTGAGGAGTAAGGACAAAAGGTACAGTTCACTGTTTAAGTGCAATTATACTCTATGGAAAATGATCTATTAGGAAGACAGGCATGCACATGATTACTTCCAGTACCACACAATAATTCCTCTAAAGAAACTATTTTCAAAGTTCCGTGTGAGCACATTTGAAAGAAATTCTCAGTCTTTCTGTGATTCTCTTGGTAGGATTCACATGTGAGGGTTCAATATTTGCACTGAAGTTTATAAAATTAGTAGAAATTTGCTGTTTGAGGAGAAAAGGAGAGAGCATTCTGAGAAGAACTGATAGCAGATACAAAGACTCAAGGTGAGAGAGAGTAAATTTTGGGTGAAGTGAATGATACTAAATGAAGATGAAAAGAAATCACAGGCCAGATTATGAAGGCCTAATATATCATGAAAAGAAACTAAATTTTTTTTCCCTGTACCATAATGAGGAACCACTACAGAACACTGCAAGGAAGAGTGAAATAATGTATTTAAAGAACTTAGAACAACGCCTGGCCCAGGGTAAACACTAGCTATTATTAATATTTGCTGTTATTAGAAAGACCAATTTGATGGTAGGGTTTAAGAAAGTATGTCATTGCAGTTGTTCAGGAAAGAGAACATATTAAATATCTTTATATTTTAATGCAAATTAAATTCATTTAGGTAACAGTGTATTTCAACTCACATTCTTATCATTAGAAAAATACATTGAAAGGCCATCTGAGATCAAGCTAAGTATGTGATAAAGCCAGGAGACAAATGAATGACTTATTTTCCTTTCTATGTGCAAATCACACAACTCCTATTTTCAGTAGCATATCATGGAATCAGGAGATGAAGGGTTGATAAGTGTTTGCCTAGTTATTTTTGTTTTTTCCCATTTTCCCAAGTTTATTCCTGTTTAATACAAGAAGAAAGAATAAGAACTGACTGTCCAATGTGTGATGGAAATTATTCTGGTGGCTGAGAACGCAAAAACTCTGCAATATTCTTCTCATCATTGAGGAGCTCATCATCATATGTTTGGGGATATAAACATGGACTATATGGATTATGAATGTACTCAGAAGTCCTCTGGAATTCAAAGCTTATATTTGATTGATAAGAAACTATGATTCAGAGAGTCAGAATAAATCACACAATGCTGTACACTTTGGTGGTGAACCTGGGTCAAATCAGGGACTTCTGGTTCCAGTCCTTTATTTCTTCTACTATATCATTTATTCTCCAAGAGATTGCTATAGGCATACTAATTCTTTAAGTTTTTAAAACAAATCTATGCTGTATGATGTTGAAGGGAATAATTGCTCATATTTCTATGAACAGGGATTTTTGTCCCTAAATATTACAGGCTTACTTCTTACTCTTCCTCATGAAATTAGAATTATCTGATAGTTAAACATAAAATGGTCACTATGAGTTGGAATCAACTTGATGACAAGGATTTGGTTGATTTTGGTTAAACATAAATGAGAAATAAGATACATATAGCTCAGAATTTTTTTCTCTTTTGTCAAGATATGAATGTCCACAGGAAGTACACACTCCATTACCACTGTTTCGTGATGTAGAGGTATCTCCCTCAGAGAAGCCAGGGGGCTGTGATTATTCAGGGTTATTTATAACTGCTGAGTTAATGCAATTCAGAGAAGTTTTAGAATTTCGTGCATTTGGTCACAAACGATGTGTAGCATTTGGGGGGCAAATAGACTTAATCATTAAATCAATGAGAGATTAAAAAGCAAGAGTATGTTAAGATGCAAATGCATCCTCATGTTTCTTAACAGCGATTTTCCTAACACTGCTGATCACCTGGCAATCCCAGTGGAGAAGGAGTGAGTTATCTGGTGGGCAGTAGTTTTTGGTAGACATTTTGTGACTGGGACCTAAGTATCGGAGATTCCAACTGTGAAGTAGCGACCTGAGAAAATTAAAAATTTTCTTCAGTGGGTTGTTCTAGTCTGGGACAAGATAAACTCATATTAAGACACACCCTCCAAGTTAACATTCATTTATCAGTAATAAAGGTGATATTTTGATTTCCTTTCTGCCTTTTTCTATTGGACTGAGAAGTATATGCTGTTTATTGGGCATCTTCAAATGCCTAAAATCTATGTTATGGATATATGGAGAAATGTGTATGTGATATCATTTACTTCTCCCCTGATTATTTATCAAAGAACATAATAAAAAAAAAAAAAAAATCAAACCCGTTGCTGTCAAGTCAATACCGACTCATAGCAACCCTGTAGAGTATAGAAAATAGAAATAAAAAAAATAAATAATTGTCTTTAATGCCATCACTTAGTCCTTTAAATGCAAGAATATATAAAGCAGGGCATAAAGTTGAATATGAAATCTATCCTATTTTTTTTTTCAAAATAATCACTTTAAAAATCTACTTAATTTCTAATATGAATGCATCAAAATATATAGACGGTACTTACGTTTTTTAAACAATGTTTTTAAATTATTTTTGTTTGATTTCTTTTTTTTATTTTAATTTTTTAAATGATACTTTAGATTAAGGTTTACAGAAAAAACTAGCTTCTCATTAAACAATTAGTACATATATTGTTTTGTGACATTGGTTACCAACCCCACGACATGTCAACACTCTCACTTCTCGAACTTGAGTTCCCTAGTACCAGCTTTCCTGTTCCCTCCTGCCTTCTAGTCCTTGCCCCCGGGCTGGTGTGCCCCTTTAGTCTCATTTTGTTTTATGGTCCTGTCTAGCTTTTGGCTGAAGGGTGTACCTTAGTCGTCATTTGATTTCTTCTTTCTTTTTTCTCTTTTTTTTTTTTATTGTACTTTAGATGAAGGTTTACACAACAAAGTTTCTCATTAAACAGTCAGTATGCATATTGTTTTATGACATTGGTTAACAACCCCACGACATGTCAACACTCTCCCTTCTTGACCTTGGAGGACTTTTTTTTTTTGGTGAAAATACGCATAGCTAAAGTTACACCCTTTCAAAAGTTTCTACATGTACAATTCAGTGACATCGATTACATTCTTCCAGTTGTGCTGCTATTCTCACTAGCCTTTTCCAAATTATTCCATAACCATTATCTTCAACTCACTGCCCTCAGGCTTCCCATCAAACCTTTGAGATGCTGTTGTCAATTTGATCTCACATAGATAATTCTTTTTCTGTACCTTAGAAGAAGGTTTACAAAACAAAGTTTCTCATTAAACAGTAAGTATGCATATTACCTATGACAATGGTTATAACAACCCCACAACTTGTCGACACTGTCCCTTCTCAATCATGGGTTCCCTATTACCAGCTTTCCTGTCCCCTCCAGCCTTCTAGTCCTTGTCCCTGGACTGTTGTGCCCCATTAGTCTCGTTTGTTTTATGGGGCTGTCTAATCTTTGGCTGAACGGTGAACCTTGGACTTGACTTCATTACTGAGCTAAAAGGGTGTCTGGGGGCCATATTTTCAGGGTTTCTGCAGTCTCTGTCAGGGCAGTAAGTCTGGTATTTTGAGAGTTAGAATTTTGTTCTGCATCCTTCTACAGCTCTGTCCAGAACCCTCTGTTGTGATCCCAGTCACAGCAGTCAGTGGTGGTAGCCAGGCAACATCTAGTTGTAATGGACTCAGTCTGGTGGAGGCCGTGATAGTTGTGGTCCATTAGCCCTTTGGACTAATCTTTACTTGTATCTTGTTTTCTTAATTCTCCTTGCCCCTGAAAGGGTGAGACCAGTGGAATATTTTAGATGGCTGCTCATAGGCTTTTAAGACTCCAGACACTACTCACCAAGGTAGAATGTAGAACATTGCCTTTATAAACTCTGTTATGCCAATTGAGCTAGATGTTCCATGAGACCACAGTCCCCACAGCCCTCTGCCCAGCAATTCAGTCCCTCAGGGAGTTTGGATGTGTCTGTGGAACTTCCATGACCTTTTCTTGTATGAGTTGTGCTGGCTTCCCCAGTATTGTGTACTGTCTTTCCCTTCACAAAAGTTACCACTTATCTATTGTCTATTTAGTTCCTCTCCCCCACCCCTCCCTTCCCTCGTAACCAAAAAAGATAGTTTCTTTTTGTGTGTAAACTTTTTCATGAGTTTTTACAGTAGAGGTCTCAAACGATATTTGTCCTTTTGTGATTGACTTATTTCACTCAGCATAATGTCCTCTAGTTTCATCCATGCTTTGAGATGATTCACAGATTCATTGTTGTTCTTTCTTGTTGCATAGTACTCCATTGTGTGTATGTACCATAAGTTTGTTTATCCATTTTTCTGTTGATGGGCATCTAGGTTGTTTCTATCATTTTGCTATTGTGAACAATGCTGCCATGAATATAGGTGTGCATATGTCTATCTGAGTGACGACTCTTATTTCTCTAGGATATATTCCTAGGAGTGGAATTGCTGGATCGTATGGTATTTCTATTTCTATCTTTCTAAGGAAGCGCCATATCATTTTCCAAAATGGAATCATTTTGCATTCCCATCAGCAGTGCATAAGAGTTCTAATCTCCCTGCAGCCTCTCCAAAGTTTGTTATTTCCAGTGTTTTTAATTCGTGCCAGTAATGCTGGAGTGAGATGGTATCCCATTGTGGTTTTAATTTGCATTTCTCTAATGGCTAGTGATCATGATCATTTCCTCATGTGTCTCATGGCCCCTTGAATGTCTTCTTTGGTGAAGTGTCTGTTCATTTCCTTTGCTCATATTTTGATTGGATTATTTGTCTTTTTTTGTAGAACTGTTGGATTTTCTTGTAGATTTTAGAGATTAGACCTTTGTCTGACTTGTAATGTCCAACAATTTTTTCCCAGTCTGTAGGTTCTCTTTTTACTCTCTTGGTGAAGTCTTTTGATGAGCATAAGTGTTTACTTTTTAGAAGATCCCAGTAATCTAGCTCATCTTCTGGGGTTTGTGTGTTGTTGGTTATTGTTTGTATCCTGTTACTGCTGTGCATTAGGGCCCTAGCATTGATCATATATTTTCTTCTATAAACTTTATAATTTTTGGCTTTATATTTAGATCTTTGATCCATTTTAAATTAGTTTGTGTGTATGGTGTGAGGTATGGTTCCTGTTTCATTTTATTGCAGATGGATATCCAGTTTTTCCAGCACCATTTGTTAAAAAGACCTACTTTTCCCCATTTGATGGACTTTGGGCCATTGTCAAAGATCAAGTGACTGTAGGTGGGTGGATTTACATCTGGGTTCTCAATTCTGTTCCACTGGTCAATGTATCTGTCGTTGTACCAGTACCGGGCTGTTTTGACTACCCTACTCAGGTCAGGTACTGCAAGTTCTCCTACTTTATTCTTCTTCTTCAATAGTGCTTTACTTATCCAGGGCTTCTTCCCTTTCCATATAAAGTTAAAGATTAGTTTTTCCATCTCTTTAAAGAATGTTGTTGGTATTTGGATTGGGATTGCATTGTATTTGTAAATTGCTCTGGATAGAATTGTCATTTTCGCAATGTTGAGTCTACCTATCCATGAGCGTGGTATGTTTTTCCATTTATGTAGATCTCTTTGGGTTTCTTGCAGTAGTGTTTTGTAGTTTTCTTTACATAGGTCTTTTACATCCCTGGTTACATTTATTCCTAAGTATTTTATTTTTTTAGGGGCTATTATAAATGGTATTGTTTTCCTGATTTCCTTTTCATTGTTCTCTTTACTGATGTATAGGAATCCAGCAGATTTTTGTATGTTTATCTTGTATCCTGCTACTCTACTGAATCTCTCTTTTAGTTCCAGTAGATTTCTCACGGAGTCTTTAGGGTTTTCTATGTATAATATCATATCATCCACAAACAGGGACAGTTTAACTTCTTCATTATCAGTTTGTATGGCCTTTATTTCTTTTTCTTGCCTTATTGCTCTAGCTAGAACTTCCAGCACAATGTTAAATAGGAGTGGAGATAAATAGCATCCTTTTCCTGTTCCTGTACTCAAGTGGAATGTTTTCAGCCTCTCTTCATTAAGAATGATGTTGGCCGTTGGTTTTGCATAGAAGCCCTTTATTATGTTGAGAAATTTCCTTTCTATACCTATTTTATTGAGAGTTTTTATCAGGAATGGGTGTTAGAGTTTGTCGAATGCCTTTTCTGCGTCAATTGAGATGATCATGTAATTCTTTCCTTTCATTTATGTGGTGGATTACATTGATTGATTTTCTAATGTTGAACTATCCTTGCATACCTGCTATGAATACTACTTGGTCGTGGTGTATTACTTATTTGGTATGATGTTGAATTCTATTGGCTAGAATTTTTTTGAGAGACATTGGTCTGCAACTTTCTTTTTTTGTGGCATCTTTGCCTGGTTTTGGTATCAGGGTTATGCTGGCTTCATTGAATGAATTCGGAAGTATCCCTTCCTTTTTCTACGTTCTGAAATAGTTTGAGTAGTACTGGTATAAGCTCTTCTCTGAATGTTTGGTAGATTTCTCAAGTGAAGCCATCTGGGTCAGGGCCTTTTTTTTTGTTGGGAGTTTTTTTAAATTACCTTTTCTATCTCTTCTCTTGTTAGGGATCTGTTCAGATTTTCAACATCATTTTTGTGGTAGTTTAGGTAGGTAGTGTGTTTCTAGAAATTTATCCATTTCCTCTAGGTTTTCAAATTTGTTGGAGTGTAGTTTTTTCATAATACACTATTATAATCCTTTTTATTTTGGTTGGGTCTGTTGTAATGTCCCCCATTTCATTTCTTATTTGAGTTATTTGCATCCCCTCCTGTTTTTCTTTTGTCAGTCTGGCCAGTGGTTTGAAGATTTTGCTGATCCTTTCAAGAACCAACTTTTGGTTTTGTTGATTCTTTCTATTGTTTCTCTATTCTCTATTTCATTTATTTCTGCTCTGATCTTTATTATTTCCTTTCTTCTAGTGGCTGTGGCATTTTTTTGCTGTTCTCTTTCTGTTTGTTCAAGTTCTGTAGTTAATGTTTTGATTTTGTCCCCTTCTTTTTTGATGTGCATCTGGAAATGACCTAACTTCACCATCATATTTGAATGACAATTTTGCATCTGAAGACTGCCTTTGCTGTGTCCCAAAGGTTTTGGTATGATATGTTTTCATTCTTGTTTGATTGTAGGAATTTTTTGATTCCATCTCTGATTTTTACTATTACTCAGTGATGTGTAAGAAGAGCGTTATTCAGTTTCTCTGTAATTGATTTTTTTTTCCTTGCTCTTTCTGTTGTTAATTTCTACTTTGATGGCATTGTGGTCAGAGAAGGTACTATGAATTATCTCAACATTTTTGAACTTGTTGAGGATTGCTCTGTGGCCTAAGATGTGGTCTATTCTGGAGAACATTCCATGTGCATTGGAAAAGAATGCATACTTTGCAGCTGTAGGGTGTAGTATTCTATATATGTCTATGAGGTCAAGTTGGCTGATTGTGCCCTTTAGGTCTTCAGTATCCTTGCTGAGTTTCTTTCTAGCTGTTCTGTCCTTTACAGAGAGTGGTGTGTTGAAGTCTCCTACTATTATTGTACAACTATCAATTTCTCTTTTCAGTGCTGTTATAATTTGTTTTACATATTTTGGAGCCCTGTCATTGGGTACGTAAATGTTAATTATGGTTATGTCTTCATAATGGATTATCCACTTAATCATTATATAGTGTCCTTCTTTGTCTTTTGTGGTGGATTTTATTTTAAAGTCTATTTTATCTGAGATTAGAATTGCCACTCCTGTTCTTTTTTGGTAGCTGTTTGCTTGACATATTTTTTCCATTCTTTTATTTTTAAGAAATTCATGTCTTTGTTTCTAAGATTTGTCTCTTGTAGACAGCATATTGATGGATCCTGTTTTTTTATCCCTTGTGTCACTCTCCATCTCTTTATGGATGCGTTTAGACCATTTACATTCAGTGTAATTATTGATAGGTGTAAGTTTATTGCTGTTATTTGTGGTGCTGACGTTTTCCTTTTTCTTCTTACTCTCCTTGCTGAATTCCTTTTGTTGGTGGATTTTTTTTTTATTTCTTTTGTTTTTGTAGGTTTTGTTTTTAATGAGACTTTATGTTTTTCTTCTGTATTTTGATGAGTGGGGTTCTTAACTTTCTTTGTGGTTACCTTTAAATTTACCCTTATTGAGAACCTACAGACTGGGAAAAAAATTTTTGACAGTACAAGTCAGACAAAGGTCTAATCTCCATAATCTTTAAGAAAATCCAACACCTCTACAACAAAAAGACAAATAATCCAATTAAAAAATGGGCAAAGGAAATGAACAGAGGCTTCACCAAAGAAGATATTCAAGTGGCCAACAGACACATAAGGAAATGCTCATGATCACTAGCCATTAGAGAAATGCAAATTAAAACCACAATGGGATACCATCTCACTCCAGCATTACTGGCACGAATTAAAAACACTGGAAATAACAAAC
>NW_004443968.1:21524356-21573492 GCF_000243295.1 Trichechus manatus latirostris
TATGACACTGTCCATTTCTGAAATCTTGTTGTTTATCTTTTGGATTTCTAATTGTTGTTTTTGTATGATTTCTAGTTGTTAATTTATTTTAGCATTTTATTCCTGTAGTATTTTTTTGAATTCTTCCATTTTTTGTCTGTATTTTCTATGAATTTGTCTGCCTTTTCCATGAATTTGTCTAGTTTTTCCCCATTTTTGTCTGCTTTTTGCCCCAAATCTTGGATAATTCTGAATATTAGAGGTTTGAATTCCCTATCAGGTAGTTCTAGTGCCTTTTCTTCTACTGGAAATTCATCTGGTGTTTTATTTTGGATTCCTACTGGAAGCATCTTGTCTTGTTTTTGTATATGTTTTGATACTGTCTGCTGTCTTCAGGGCATTCAGTAGTTATTTTCCTCATTTATTGATTGTAGATTTGTTTGTTTCATCCTGCATTTTTGTTTTATTTGCTTATGTCTGAGCAGGCGGGCTGTGCTTTCTTTGTTGTTTGCTTGTCTGTGAGCACTATACTTTTCACCCCCTTCTCTAATGGGCAAGGTCAGTTACTCAGGTATGGTACAGCAGGGCAGGTCCAGCTGAAGGGGAGTTGCAGGGATGAGTTGTTTTTGGCACATACTAAGGCTGACAGTGCAGACCAGGAATCAGTGTAGGGCTGGTTCTGGTAGGTCGTACCTGGGCTGCTTGGGAGTGTGATATTCAGCGTACAGTGCCATTACACAAGAAGGAGGGGGGAGACTGTGATGCGTAGAGCTAAGATGGGTATGGGAAAGAGGAGACAGAAGAGAGAGGAGCAGAAGTCAAAAACATACACAAAAAAGAGTGCTAAGGGAGTTCGCTATTGGTGTGGAGAGATGAGAGACTGAGAAACGGAGAAAAACCAAAAAGAAAACATAAACAACAAAGGTAAATAAAAAAATGAATAAATTGAGAAACCAGAAATGAAGAAAGACAAAAACGGAATAAGAGAGAGAAGAAAACAAAACAAAGAAAAAAATTAAAAAAAGATAAAGGAAATGTCCCCAGGGATGTCACTGTGCATCTGCACAGAGTAAGGGAGTAGCTCCCAAGCCAGGTGGTACTGCCTGGCTAGAAGTGGCTCCTAAGCCAAGAAAAGAAAAACAAAATAAACAAACGAAAACAAAGCCCCAGGGGTCCCACAAGCATGGCTGCACAGGCCTGGAAGCAGTTTCACAGTCAAATAGTGTTTCACAGCCTTTCAGGAAGAAGCAAAGATGGCACACTGAGCCAGGTATTTGAGAGAAAGGAGGGGGAGGTGGTGAGAGATAAGGAAGAAATCTAATGAAGCAGAAAAAAGCAACAATGACAGCCAACAAATGGCACTCAGGGAGCCTGCCAGTGCAGGTGGGTAGAATCCAAGTGACAATGGGGTTAAGCTGGTGCTTCCCGGCCGAGAGACTATGGCCACAGGAAGCAGAGGAGGCCGAGTTGGGGTGAAGAAGGGATGGGGGTGGGAAAGCGTATATCATTGATTACCGGTTGGTCTGTCTCCTGCTGGAAGCTCTGTGAAGCTGCTTCTTCATACCCATTGTTCGCTGATCTCCAATTGGAGTCCAAGATGGCAGATCCGTGCTGCGATAGCTGGTAGGGGACTTCTGCATGTATCTCTCCTCGCTCTCTGTTCTCGGTCAGTTTCTCAGTCCATTTGGTGCTTGGTCGAGTTCTTTATCTCTTCATTTGATACTTAGGGTTTCAGGATTGATGTGTGACTCTGTTTGACTTAGTTTTTTGGATCTTTGCTGTGGAGGGATGGCGTGGTTCTTCTGACCATAGCGCCTTATTGCCTGGAAGTCCACTAAACAAATTTTTAATACTAGAAATTACACTGCAGACAACATACAAATGCCTAAATCCTTGTCAGATATTTCTGAGAATTTTGGTAGCAAAGACATTTGAAAGTTAAATGTATTTTAAAAAATTGTAGTTTTGTCTTTTTCATAAATGCAACGCTTTTTTCCTTTTACCGGTAAATAACAAGAATATTTTTTAACATAATTTAACATTTTGGTGACCAATTATTTTCTCCTTTTATTGATACCATGTGTTTTCACTAATGGAAAGCATGCTAATTAAATGATCAATTCAGAATTTTTTTTATGAGTTATGGATTTTAATACCCATTATCTGGGATCAAATATGTCCCAGCAGATGCCAGGATATAGTAAATCCTACTGATATGAGTTGACGAATGTGTGGTAATAATAACTTACAGGAGTTCGAGTCTTTGGAAAAGTACCACTGCAATGCATTATTCTTATTGAAAAGGCATTATTTACTGTTCAGAAGCTAGAAAAGAAGGGAGCCACTAACAACTGGAAACAATGAATGACATAAAGGAGAAAATGGACACTATGAGTGAATGAAGACTGGAAACAGCTTATTCTCACGAGAACATAATAACTGGGAAATATCATGAAAAGGCTTATCTCACAGAAATAAAGGCAAACATGTCAAAAGTTTAGAAAATTCACGTCGGCATCACCTAAGACAATGCTCAGTCTCCACAGAAATGAGACTGCCACTCAGGATTTTTGAATTTCAAGCATATCAAAAGGCTCCTACTTTCTATTCATAATTTTGCTCATTTTTAATTTAAAAAAATGTTATTCTTATCAAGTTATATGAACTCTTTTCATGTGAAGATTATCTATCATACATGTGGCAAATAATATATCCTAGCATGTCTCTTGGAGCCCCGGAGGGGCAATGGCTAAGAGCTTGACTGTTAACCTAAATGTCAGCAGTTAAAACCCACCAGCTGCTACTTGGAAACCGTATGGGATAGTTCTACTCTGTCCTATAGGGTCGCTATGAGTCGGAATAGACTTAATGGCAACAGGTTTGGTTTGGGTTTAGTATATCTCTTGCATTCTTTGTCTAGGGGGAATTTTTGATATGATCTCTTCTGCCAGTGCTTCTCATAGGCCAAATTCAAGAGGAAACAAGCCAGCAAGGAACACAGTGTTTAGGGTTCTGCTGTTCAGGGCACAGAAGAGGACAAATAGGGGTGGACAATTAAATCAGAGGGTACAAGGAAACAGAGAATTACTATTACAATAATGCTTCTGAGAATGTGTTTAAAGTTATAGTGTGCATACAAATTAATATACATGTAATTCTATAAAATTCATAGAATTGACACACAGGGAATAACTGAGTTGAAATAAAATCCCTGACATTAAAGATTCTGATAAGAAGGACATTAAATCCGCTTATTAATTTGAAAAACACTGAAATCAGTAAACCAACCAGCAGTTTTATACCTCAAAATAAGAAATGCCTTTTCTTAAGACTGTGTTTATGTTTTTCAGCAATATTTTTATCATGTAAATTCTCAAGAATTTTTAAGATTATTTCTCATATGCTTTGGTTTATTGACGTTTTTCTTAACATTATCTAACAGATTATTATAGCTATACTTCAAGGCTACTTTATGAGTTTGATTTGTGTGTTCATTCAGCCTGTAGGAGCTCAAGTAATTTTTGTTAATATAACAAATAAACCTCAACATTTCAGTGTATTATAACAATAAAAATGTATTTCTCAAGTAACTCTTCAGTTTAAGTGTTCCTAGTTGTTACAGGATTTTCTTTATTGGGAGATTTTAGATGCCCAGGATCCCTCTAACTTGTGCCTACAACATATTTAGGGGATCAGACCCCTGTATCCAGCTAGAACAAGAGGCAGGAAAGAATCATAGAAAAGGAACACCCCCTTCTTAAATCCTTGGCCCAAATTGACCAAGTAACACACATCACTTCTGCTCACATTGCTTCAATAATACTAAGTGGCGTGATCACACCTATATATATGCAAAGGTTGCTTGAGAGTGTAATACCTGGCTGGACAACACTTTCCCAACATCGGCTCTGTATTATGGAAAGAAGGTCCTCTTTGTTGAACTTATTCTAATTTCATGAGTTGCCAAAGATTTAATGATACTGTGCTAAATTTGGAAGGGGGGAGGTGGATCACGTTGGTTATTGATGTTGAATAATGTATTAAATTCAGCATGAAGTAAGATGAAAAGCACAGGCTCTGAAACTAGACTTCTTATTTGAATTCTAACTCTACCACTTTATAGTTCTGTGACCTTGGGCTAATTACATAACCGTTTGTGCCTCAGTTACCTAAAATGCAAAATCAGGATACTAGTGTCTACCTAATAGAAACAAACTAAATGAGTGACTGGCATATTATGAGTATTTTACAATATTTGTTATAAAATAAAACATAAATAAATACACTCAAAGACAAACCAGCTGGAACTAGTGATTAGGAAATGATGCCTGACTTTGCGGATAGCATCACACTAGAATGCTAAAAGCTGAAGCCCTGCTGCTGTAAGCTGGAAGAGTAAGAGGTAGAGTAACGGAGGCAAGCCAATACAGATTAAACGAGTAAGAATGTTAATTTGGGGAGATAGACAAGAACATTAAATGTGCTGATTTAGCAATTATTTGGAATATCAGAAGAGAAGAATGCAACTTTTAATATCTTTTGAAGTATTTACTGTAACTGCATTGATGACTCTTAGGTCATTTAAACTTCAATTATATTGTGCATTAACTGCTAATCACTGAACTGTCTTCTATAGCAATGCTTACACACTGAGAAAATAAAATTAAATTATAACCTGTGAAATGTCAATAACACATCAATTATTTATATTTGATATTATTAAAAATAAAGGTCATCTAGACCCCATTTTGTGAACCATAAGGAAATAAAGAAAATTGATATTTCCTCTCTTATTCTTGACTTATGTATTTTAAATGCTTTAGTGAATAATTATTTAACAGAAACTTTATAATGTACTGTGTTAGATAACAACAACAAAAAAACCCCTAGAATTACAGTAATTTTACATCACAAAACCACAACCTGACAAAGACCTGAAAATCAGGAAGCCAGAACTATTACTGAGAAAGCCGGTAGAAAATTTTGCTTAGGTTTGTTTAACAAAAGGATGAGGCTCTCATCAATTGGTTTTGTTTTAACTGAGTGTTTCTTTTTCTGCCTTTCCAGAAAGTCAAGCTTTTTCTTCTTCTGTAGCAATTGGAATTCACCTCCGGTCACCATTTTGTCCATTATTTCATTGTCACTGCATAGAGCTGTTATATTGCCTGGGTTTGTCTGAACCTTTCCCCTTTCTAAAAGAGTAATAATTGTAACTGAAGGGAAAGACAGGATACTATTCTTAATAGATCAGACTTGTTTTTGCTCTGCCCTTCCTTGGACTACCAAATGAACTGTAAGAGCCAAGTTTAGGGGAAAGGGCATAACCATCTCTGTAGTCTCAAAATCAATGATTACAGTGACGGGAATATTGTAAACATGTCTTTCTCACAATAATAGAATTGATGTTGATGCAATGTAGCATTTAGTCATACGTAAATTATCTTTTGTCTCAAAGAATATCTATTTTCCCTTTTTCTTGGAAAATAAGCATCTAATTATTTTTCCATTAAAACATACAATCGGTTTCTCTGGTTTGAAATCCATGCTTGCCAAAGTCAAAATTTGCTGTTCACTATTCTGCATAATAGAGTATGATAGCTGCAACCACAAATGGTCTTTTTCTTCAAAGGTTTCACAATGATTTAAAAAAAAAAATATATGAATTCAAAATGTGTTTGTTTTAATCTCATTTTGCTTTCTTATAGTTTGGCCAGATAGTCATTCAGAATCTACCTCAAAATAATATTTTAATAATAGGCTAAAAGTAAATGAAGGAGAAATATATTTTATTTCACTTTTTTAAACTATTTAGCATGTAAGTTTTTCTAGTGTGCAACCTTCAAAAACGAGAAATCATTCCTTTCTGTTTTTATTTACTACTATCTTCCAATGTTTGCAGAGACTTGTCATTGCTCCAACTTAGTCATTGCTAAGCTGCTGGGTTTTACATATTTATGTCTTTTAAACTTGCCGATACCTTCATCACCCCGTTTTTGGAGCTAGGCTCCTTTGATTATTTGACAATGCCATACTTGAAGCTTAATATACATTTCCATGTCTTACTTTGCCAGTAATGTAGTTAGGAAAAAAAAGAAATTTTTTTTCTTTTATAAAAATAATATTTTTGCCTTTAAAAGTTAATGCAATTAGAATATATTTATTTTATTATTATGTTAGGGGCTTTTTCTATGGAAGGAGTTTTCTCTCTCTCTCTCCCAACTTCTTTTGAATTTCTTCGTTTCTAATAAAATCTATGCTACCCAGATGCTTGTATTTTTTTATACGCTTACCCCCATTTTGTCAGTTGACTGTTGTAATCTAAGGTGTATTGGATGAATGAAACTCATATTAAGTAGGGATGAGGGCAGCCTGGCATTACTTGTTGACATTATTGATTCCAGCAAAGGCTTGAAGAGTGCAAGTTTTTTTGTGAAATACAATTATTTATTTAGTTTTACTTTCTGGCTGTTGAGTGAATTTGACCAAGTACATGACATACTAGAAATAATATACCTTTTAGAATCAGTCAAACTTGGTTAAAAGCTTAACTTCAGTATTTTTTATTTCCTTCACAAATTCATTACAATATATAACTTTCACTTTCTTCCTCTATATTCCGGGAATAAAAATGTCTTCTCATCTTAAAAGGATCCATGTGGAAATGTATTTTTCTTCTTGGTGTCAAGAAATGCTCTGGTGTTTCTTTTTAATTTTTTTTTTTTTTAATGGAAAGCCAATTGAGCAACTGAACTTATCCCGTACTTTCATCTGACTGCTTAAAAGTCCAAAGCCAAATTCTCAGCCCAAGTACATGGTAGTCTGAACTCTTATTTACGCATTATTTAGTAGTAGTTTTCCCCATAATGTTATTTTACTTCAATCATTTCTGTATTTTACATTTATTTCTTCATTTATTTATTTTGCACCTATTTTATGTTGTTGTTTTTAGTTGCCATCGAGTCTGTTCTGACTCATAGCAACCCTATGTACGACGCAATGGAACGCTGCACAGTCCTACACCATCCTCACAACCATTGCTATGTTTGAGCCCATTTTTGCAGCCATCGTGTCAATCCATCTCATTGAGGGTGTTCCTCTTTTTCACTGACCCTCTACTTTACCAAGCATGATGTCCTTCTCCAGGGACTGGTCCCTCCTGATAACATGTCCAAAGTATGTGAGACAAAGTACCTTCTGGTTGTACTTCTTCCAAGACAGATTTGTTCTTACTTCTGGCAGTGCAAGGTATATTCAATATTCTTCATCAACACCATAACTGAAAGGTGTCAATTCTTCTTTGGTCTTCCTTATTCATTGTTCAATTTTTGCATGTATATGGGGCTATTGAATATACTAGGGCTTGGATCAGGTGCACCTTAGTTCTCAAAGTGAAATGTTTGCTTTTAAACAATTTAAACAGGGCCTTTGCAGCACATTTGCCCGACACAATACATCATTTGATTTCTTGACTACTGCTTCCATCAGCATTGATTGTGGACCCAAGTAAAATGAAATCCTTGACAACTTCAATACTTTCTCCATTTATCACGATGTTACTTATTGGTCCACTTGTAAGGATTTTTTTATTTTTATTTTTTAATTTTTAATCTTGAAGTGCAATCCATACCAAAGACTGTAGTTTTTGATCTTCCTCAGTAAGTGCTTCAAGTCCTCTTCACCTTCAGGAAGCAACGTGATGTCATCTGCATATTGCAGATTGTTAAATAGTCTTCCTCAAATCCTGATATTGCATTTGCCTTCATATAGTCCAGCTTCTTGGATTATTTGCTCAATGTCATAGTTATCTAGTGCTACTGTAACAGAAATCCAGCATGTGTCTGTCAGTTTGTGCTACTCTGGCAACTTGCATGCTGCTGTGATACTGGAAGCTATGCCACTGGTATTTCAAATGTCATCAGGGTCATCCATGGTGGCCAGGTTTCAGAGGAGCTTCCAGACTAAGACAGACTAGGAAGAAGGACTTTGCAGTCTACTTCTGAAAAAACTGGCCAGTGAAAACCTTATCAATAACAGTGGAACATTGTCTAATGTAGTGCTAGAAGACGAGCCCCTCAGCTTGGGAGGCACTCAACATATGTCCAGGGAAGAGGTGTCTCCTCAAAGAAGAGTCAATCTTAAAGATTTGGATGGAGTCAAGCTTTCAGGACCTTCATTTGCAAATGTGGCATGACTCAAAACGAGAAAAATCGGCTGCAAACATCCATCAATAATCAGAACATGACATGTACAGATTATGAATCAAGAAAAATAAGAAGTTGTCAGAAATGAAATGGAATGCATAAAGTTTGATATCATCAACAATAGTGAGCTGAAATGGACTGGTATTGGCAATTTTGAATCAGACAATTATATGGTCTACTATGCCAGGAATTACAAATTGAAGAGAAACAGTGTCACATTCATTGTCAAAAAGAACACCTCAAGATTTTTCCTGAAGTACAATGCTGTCAGTGATAGGATAATATCCATACCCGTACAAGGATGACCAGTTTATATGACTATTATACAAATTTATGCACCAATGACTAATGCCAAAGATGACAAAATTGAAGATTTTTACCAACTTTGCATCCTGAAATTGATCCAACATGTAATCAAGATGCATTGATAATTACTGGCGATTGGAATGCGAATGTTCAAAACAAAGAAAGAGAATCTGTAGTTGGAAAATATGGCCTTGATGATAGAAACAACTCAGGAGATCACATGAAAGAAGTTTGCAAGATCAGCGACATTCATTGCAAACACTTGTTTCAACGACATAAATAGTGATTATACACGTGAACCTCACTGGATGAAAAGCACAGGTATCAAATTAACTACATCTGTGGAAAGGGATGATGGAAAACCTCAGTATCATCAGTCAGAACAAGGCCAAGCCCTAAATGCAGAACAGATCAATTGCCCATGTGTAAGTTTAAGTTGAAACTGAAGAAAATTAAAACAAGTACAAGAGAACTAAAATATAAACTTGAGTATACCACACCTAAAATTGGAGATCATCTCAATAATAGATTTGACGCATTGAACACTAATGACCAAAGACCAGAAGAATTGTGGGATGGCATCAAGGACATCATACGTGAAGAAAGTAAAGAGTCATTTAAAAGACAGGAAAGAAAAAGAAAAATGAATGTCAGAAGAGACTCTGAAAGTTGATCTTGAAGATCCAGTAGCTAAAGCAAAAGAAATAAATGATGAAATCAAAGAGCTAAAAAGATTTCAAAGGGCAGCTCGTGAAGACAAATTAAAGTATTATAATGAAAAGTGTAAATACCTGGAGTTAGAAAACTAAAAGGGAAGAACATGCTCAGAATTTCTGAAGCTGAAAGAACTGAAAAAAAAAAAAAAATCCAAGCCTCGAGTTGAAATAGCAAAGGGTTCTACAGGCAAAATATTGAAGGACTCAGGAAGCATCGAAAGAAGATGGAAGAATTCACAGAGTAAATGTACCAAAAAGAATTGGCCGATGTTCAACCATTTCAGCATATGCTCAAGAACCGATAGTATTGATAGAAGAAGTCCAACCTGTACTGAAGGCGTTGGGAAAAACAAGGCTCCAGGAATTGACAGAATCTTAATTGAGAGATTTCAACAAATGGATGCAACTATGGAGGTGCTCGTTCGTCTATGTCAAGAAATTTGGGAGACAGCTACCTGGCCGACTGACTGGAAGAGATTCACACTTGTGGATCCGAAGAAAGATGTCCCAAAAGAATGCAGAAATTATCAAACAATATCATTAATATCACACAGAAGTCAATTTTTGATGAAGATGGTTCAAAAATGGTTGCAGTGGTATATCAGTTGAGAAGTGTCAGAAATTCAGGCTGGATTCAGAAGAGCGTGTAAAACACGAGATATCATGGCTGATGTTGGATGGATTTTAGCTGAAAGCAGAGAATACCAGTAAGATGTTTACCTGTGTTTTTTTGACTATGCAAAGGCATTCGACTGTGTGGACCATAACAAATTATGGATAATATTCAGAAGAATGGAAATTCCAGAACACCTAACTGTGCTCATTATAACCTATATATAGAATGAGAGGCAGTCATTTGAAAAGAACAAGAGAATACTGGGTGGTTTAAAATCAGGAAAGGTGTGCATCAAGTTTATATCTGTTCACCATACATATTCAATCTGTATGCTGAGCAAATAATCTGAGAAGCTGGACTATATGAAGAAGAACAGGGTATCAGGATTGGAAAAAGACTCATTAACAACCTGCAACATGCAGATGACACAACTTTGCTTGCTGCAAGTAAAGAGGACTTGAAGCACTTACTGATGAATGTCAAAGACTACAGCCTTCAGTATGAATTACACCTCAACATAAAGAAAATAAAAATCCTCACAACTGGACCCATAAGCAACATCATGATAAATGGAGAAAAGATTGAAATTATCAAGGATTCCATTTTACTTGGATCCACAAACACCCATGGAAGCAGCAGTCAGGAAATCAAAGGACATATTTCATTGGGCAAATCTGCAGCAAAAGACCTCTTTAAAGTATTAAAAAGCAAATATATCACCTTGAGGAATAAGATGTGCCTGACTCAAGCCAGGGTATTTTCATTCACCTCACATGCATGTGAAAGCTGGACGATGAATAAGGGAGACTGATGAAGAATTGATGCCTTTGACCTACGGTGTTGGTGAAAAGTATTGAATATACCATCGACTGACAGAGGAGCAAATAAATCTGTCTTGGAAGAAGTACAGCTAGAATGCTCCTTGGAAGCTAGGATGGGAAGACTTCGTCTTATATACTTTGAACATGTTATCAGGTGGGACCAGTCACCGGAGAAAGACATTATGGTTGGTAAGGTGGAGAGTCAGTGAAAAAAAAGGAAAACTGTCAACGAGATGGATTGACACAGTGGCTGCAATAAAGGGCTCAAATATAGCAACGATTGTGAGGATGGCACAGGACCAGGCAATGTTTTGTTCTGTTGTACACAGGGTCACTAGGAGTCGGAATTGCCTCGATGGCACCTAACAACAACAACATAGTGTGGTTTATATTAGATAAATTATGTAAATTGCTAAACACAGCACTTCACAAAGATGAACATCTCATTAATATTCTTCCCTTTCCTCTTGTCTTAAATACACAACTGTGGTCAAAAGAGTAGTCACCTTTTTTTTAAAATTCACTCAGTCATCTTTGTCACCCTTGGATTTTTGCTACATTTTCCTCAAATTCCCGTTTATAGAATCTTAGTGAAATTTATTCAAACCTGCCCTCCCTGCAATCTCTGCTCCTATATCCTCGTGTTCTTGTTGTTGTTAGGTGCAGCAGAGTCAGTTTCGACTCGTAGGGACCCAGAACGGAACACTGCCTGATCCTGTGCCATCCTCACAATCATTGCTATGTACATCCTTGTAAATCCTTGTAGATATATCCTATCTACATCCTTATAGACACTTAAATTCTACCCCAGCTCTGGCTTCGTGCAAAACACTGCCCTCCATGTTGTGTGATTGATGTATTGAAAAAGTGAGACATGGAGAGTAACGATAGTGACAGCGGTAAAGGAGAGAAGCAGAGACATGATATGGAGGACTGGCATATGCAAAGTGGGAGATGGTCTTCATTAATTAGAAACTCCAGCCTGCATATATTGTTTTGTATTGACTCAACCCCATTTCAAATGGACTGGGAACTTTGCTAATTCCTATGACACATGTTAAAATTTGAGACCATCAGCAAATAAGGTCTTGATTTCTTTTTTTTCAACATGAGTTCTTTGCATTTGAGAAGCATAGGAATTAGGCAGATATAATTTGTTTTTATTGATAAAGTTTATATTAAAGAATAGATTTATTATGAGAACCAACTGTTCTTACTACCCTTTCCTACCCTCTGGGTCTAGGCCTTAAAATAGTCCACCTGAGGGTTAGTTTGAGTATCAGCACAGACACACTTACCCAGCACTGATACAAATGCCAGAGTGGTCCTTCGTGGTAAGAAGGAAATGAGAGCCTGAATTTCCCACATTTACTGCCTTTGGTGTATTAACTATATCTAATTGAGAAATGAATGTATCGCCTATCAGTCAGGTACTCCACCATTGGGAGGAACAAATCATAGACAGCAGAATAAGAGTATTTAGGCCAGAATCCCACTTTATTAAAACCAGAGGAAAGGGAATACACAGTGTGTGTGTGATGATTACAAGGTACAAATAACAGAAACATAAGAGTGCAGGGGGAAATGAGATGGGGAGATTATGAAATCCATTCAGGAATGAGGTGCTTACTTTTGGTATGGATAATCCAGACCTGTGTTCCACAACTGAGTCAACAGAGGGTTTAAGCAAGGCTTTCTGAGAAGGAATAGCATGATCTCTACCATCTGCCTAGAGCTGCTTAGAAATTACGTACCTCTCTTTCCTTAGTCAATGAATGATATATAAGCCAATGAAATAAGAGCCTGTGTTTTAATCTACTTACAGCAAGAATTTAGGGAAGCCACAAGCCACTGACTTTGTTAGTAACTATCTTTGAATTGGAGCCCTGGTGGCGCAGTGGTTAAAGAGCTAGGCTGCTAACCAAAAGGTTAGCAGTTCAAATCTACTAACCACTCCTTGGAAACCTTACTGGGCAGTTCTACACTGTCCTATAGGGTCACTATGAGTTGGAATCGACTCAAAGGCAATAGTTGGTGGTGAGTAGGCTTGAATTAAACTGCCAGGGGCATGAATCAATATTGGTTCCCTGTATCTTTTTTTTTAAGATGTCTCTTTAAGGACTAAGGTGCACCTGACCCAAGCTACGGTGTTGTCAATCGCCTCTTATGCATGCCGAAGCTGGGCAATGGCTAAGGAAGACCGAACAAGAATTGATGGCTATGAATTATGGTGTTGTTGAAGAATATTGAATACCATGGACTACCAAAACAATGAACAAATCTGTCTTGGAAGAAGCACAGCCAGAATGCTCCATAGAAGCAAAGACGGTGAGACTTCATCTCACATAATTTGGATGTGTTATCAGGAGGGACCAGTCCCTGGAGAAGGACATCATGCTTGGTAAAGAGTCAGAAAAAAGAGGAAACCCCTCAATGAGATGGACTGACACAGTGGCTGCAACAATGGGCTCAAGCATAGCAACGATTGTGAGGACGGTGCAGGACTGAGCAGTGTTTCGTTTGTACATAGGGTCGTACACTGAGTCGGAATGGACTGGATGGCATCTAACAACAAATACTTTTTTTATGGCATGTTTAAGATAATGAGCTCATTTACTAGCAGGAATAAGTACATATGATTAGTAACTGGTGCAATTTGAAGAAATGACTTTCTGGTCCTCCTTTTAATCTAGTCTTATTACAGTTGATCTAACTCAGGATCCCATCACGAAAGGCTCTTGACTGGTGTCCTTATATCCAGTCCCTTCTATGATCACCTGAGAGATCTTTCTAAAACCAAATCTGATCTCTCCCTCACCAAAATGAAAATGTGCCCTCTTGTTCATTTTCATGTTTCCAGTGCTAAGCATATGGAATGGCACATGAAAGGCACTCAGTAAACATTTGCTGAATGAATGAACGTTCATGTTACTATCTATTTATTAAAATCTAAACCTCTGAACATCTCCATTGGGTACAGGGTACTATCTGTACACTTTCCTTATGTGACACACAACGTACCTGATAAGCTGATCTCCATTTATCATTACGTTCCTTCCATTCATTCTTTCTTTCATTCATTTGCTGAGTTATGTTCTGGTGCAAGGATATGGCAGTAAATGAAATGGACATTTCTTCACCCAAGTTTAATTTGGACCTTCTGTGACACTGTAAGTATTTTGGCTTTTACTCTAAATGAAATGGAGAACCAATGGAGGGTTTTATGCAAAGGAAAGATGTAATCTGGCTATTTTTACAGAATTACTCTGGCTACCTGTCTAAGAAATAATGAGATCAGAGAAGAGCAACTAACTGGGAGGCAATTTTAACAGTTTAGCTTAAGAAATTTTTAAAAAATTGACGAGTGAAATAAGGTATACATATTAGGATGTACATTGTGTTTGCTGTATTACTGTTTATTATAGCCAAAAGTGGATTGATATCAATACCTAAAAATACAGACATTCATGTGATTGAATACAAGATAATCAACAAAAATAAGATGAAAAATTTTATGTACTGACTTCCAATGATATTGTGATTTAATGTAACTAAATAATATACATTATAAAGGGGCATGTGAGCCTGAGCTTAGGAAAAAATATATCTGGAGAGCCTGTATGTTAGATTTTTGAGGCAGTTTGTTTCTGACAAATTGAAATTATAGGAGATTTTTCTTCTCCTTCCTTTAAATCTCTATGAATTATCTGAATTTCATTATACTTATACTTATTTATTCAATTCTAGTGATTATATGGTTTTATGGGTATTGTTTTTGTTTTATATGTATCGAACGCCTGAGATATGTCATGCCTTTTGATATGTGCTTGAGGTGATGCAAAGATGGATGAGGTACATTCCCCATTAAAGCTTAGAAATGAATGCTCCCCTTTCTAGAAATGACTTGCCAACAACTGAAATTTAAAGGATAAAAATCAAATTATGTCATCTTACTCCATTTACAATTTCCGTACTGTCAATATTGTCCCCAAATATTGGTCTTAGAGATTATTGGGCTCTTTTGATAGGTCTTCTGTATCAATTAATCAACAAGTCTTATTGATGCTTCCTTTTTACAGTCCTTCAAATGTGACCTTCTTCATCTCTATCCAGGCCACACTTTTCTTCATCCCATCACAGGAATCATTAACATTATTATTTTAATTGCATCATCTTCTATAACCATGTTCAAATAGAGTTCAATAGTTGGTGATTTCCACTTCCTTTTGTTCACTAGGAGCTAATGTTTGTTAATGTCATGTCTACAAAGTCATCAATGACACATTTTCATTTATTTTGCATCAATAAATATTTATTGCCTGAATTCTCTAGTGACTGAATGAGGAGCGTGTTCTGCAGTCATTTGACTTACGCTTTCATACTCTACCTACACCTCCAGGTTTTCTTTCTTACACTTCTGACAAACATTAGGAATACATTAAGCTCAATTGTTTTTCCTAGTCTACAGCCACAATTATGTTGCTTTGAGGCTTAAGACACTGTAATTGTTTTTGGTCCCCAGTCTCATTACCTTCTTACCCTTCTCAACCTCCGAATGTATGCACCATCTGTCAACTCCTAAGTACTTTCCAACAGAATCCAAAGCAGCATCCCAATATTCTCTTTCATCAGTCTCAGCAATTACATTTGTCAATGTGGGAAACTGCAATAATTTTAAGTCATTTATGATCATCATAAATTTAACAAGTAGATCAGGGAGCCAAGGGCTAACAAGGTTGCCCCTCTTCCTAGTTTGCACTACTGTCTCACAGAATTCAATTTAATCTCTTATGTTTCCCACAGCTTTAAATAAAATCTTCTTAATAACCTCTTTTCCTTACTATGCTTCTTAGCTCACTTCTGATTCAAGTTTGATGTGAGCCAAGGCATCAGCTGCTTTTCTGAAATTAAATCATTAGTCCTATTGTTTTATTTTCCTCTCATGTTTTTACCCAATTACGTATTTTGCAAAGTTAATTTCACCTTATTAATGTTTTCAATATAACCCAGCAAATGACATGAAGCTTCAGCATCCCCAGAAAATCCTCCTTTGATCCATTTTTGAGTTCTGGGCATGATGATAGAGAAGTCATCACTCCCATCTTTCACCCCCTGGGCACAACTTTCTTCCTCAGCAGGATATCGAAGAGATTCATTGGATGTCTTCTTATTTTCCCTTGCTTCTCCTCCTAGAAATCAGAGATATAATTCATCTAGGCTTGGTGCTTTATCAACTTTTAATAGCTCTAATTGCCTAATTATCTGCTTGGGTGCAATTATGAAACCTGCATACTGAGCTCATTTTCAGGGGTATGCACATTGTTATATTGCTTGAATATACAGCAGCATGCTTCTTAAACAAGGCACAGAGAATTTGTCAGTGATGATAGCCAGAAGAAGCTTGCCATCAGAAGGGACATTTCTGATGCTTTTGGGAAAAGTGTGTCTCTCATCACAGTAAGTAAATGGTGGAATTGATCAAACCATATATATATATATATATATATATATCATAAATTAGCTTCTAATTTGAGATTTTCCATTTTTATTTTGGTTCTATGAACTTACTTGAGCTTTGGCATTGTGCCTCTACCTTTCTGACAACATTCTGTGAATAGCCCATCTGTGAATAAATTGGTGTGTATAACCTCATCCACTCTTGAAAAGAAATAAAAACAGACTCTACAAATACAAATTTTAACAAGTAAATATTATCACTCTATATTCAAATAACAAATTATCAAATTTGCCACTTTAAATTGTATATAACTTTATATAAACATCATTTTCAAATTCTACTGAGCTGGTAACTACAAAAGCTCTAACTTACCAGGAATTTTTGTTGATAGAATCATTCCTTGGGGTCACAAAGCTAAAGGCTACATGAGAGGTGCCTTCTGATTAGTAATATGAAAATGAAATTCCTATTTCTTCAAAAGTGTAATTGAGTATAATAAAGCCCTAGATACCATAACTGTTACGATGATTTATTCTGCCTTAAAATATACATACATATATATGTATGTATGTATGTATATATATATATATAGAGAGAGAGAGAGAGAGATTGCCATCAAGTCTATTCTGACTCAAGGCAACCTCATGTATTGCAGAGTAGAACTGGGCCCCATCGGTTTTTAAGAATGTGAGTTTGCAGAAGCAGATTGCTAGGACTTTCTTCTGAGGTGACTCTAAGTGGGTTTAAACCACCAACTTTCAGTTAGTTGTCAAGAGTTTAACTCCAGAGACTCCTTTATTTGGCTTTATTCTTCTTAGTTATGGTGAGATTTTCAAGTTGGGTGTCATTCTTTGAGTAATTTTAATCCTCTATAATGTTATATAATATTTAATTAAATTTAACACTTTAGAACTGCTGTCTCCTAACTCTTGAGAGCAGCTCTTCTTTAAACACATTTTGACTGCCCGCACAATCCAGCATTTTGTCACACAGACATTAACTATTTAGTAAATATATACTGGATAAATATATGACATCAAGTAGAAAAAGGGGAGGTAGAAAGAATAGATTTTCACTAAAAACCTAGTACATAACTGGTAGTAAGGCTTGTTGGTAACATAAGGTAACAACTCCTGCTCACATTTTATAATGATTCATCTTTTTTTTTTTTTTAAGTGCTTTTCTGCTATTAGTTAATTTGATAGTCTTATACCTAGTACTTTTGCAAATGCCAAATGCATGAGAGAAGAATCAGGGAGCTACACTGGACCAGGTTAATGTGCCTTCTACCCATTTGATGGCATACAATTTTACCTTGTGTAACTAGGGTCACCCTACAGTTTGATCCTCAGTGGTTGCAGTAGTTTTGTCAATCTGTCAATTCGTCATGCAGTGGTGACTTGTATGTTGCTATGCCATGCTGGAAGCTATGATACCAATATTTCAAATACCAGTGGGGTCACTTATAGTGGACAGGTTTCAGCAGAGCTTCCAAACTAAGACTGACTATGAAGAAAGACCAGGCAATCTACTACAGAAAATTAGTCAATGAAAACCTTATGGAAAGCAACAGAACATTGTCCTACTCACTTGAATGGAACACATAATCTGGAGGATTCAATCATTGGAGAAGGACATCATGTTTGATGAAGTAGAGGGCCAGTGAAGGAGAAGGAAACCCTAGCTGAAATGAGTTGGCACAATAGCCACCCTGATGGACTCAAACAAGCTGGCAATCATGAGGATGACACAGGGCCAGGCAACATTTCCTTCTGTTGTACGGAAAGTTGCCATGAGTCAGAGTTGACTCGATGTCATCCGTGCATCCATCTAGCTAGCTAGCTGTCTGTCTGTCTATAATCTATTTATCTGTCTATCTACCTATCATCTATCTATCTATCTATCATCTATCTATCTACCTATCTATCAGTTAAAACAATATCCATTTATTTCACAGTTTCTATGGGCTCAGCTTAGCTGGACCCTCTGCTCAGGGTTTCACAGGACTGTAATAAAAGTACATTTATTTCTAGAGTTCAGAGTCTTCATCCAAGATCTCATAGTTTTTGACAGAATTCAGTTCTTTGTGGCTGTAGGACTGAGGCCTTCAGCTCCTAGAGGTTGCCTTGAGTGTCCTGACAGGTGGCCCTCTCCATAGTTAGCTCACATCATAGCTGTTAGCTTCTTCAAGGCTAGAAGAAAGCCTCTCTGATGCGTTGAGTCTCTTTCTTCAGGAAAGGTCTGTAACTTCTTTTAAAGAGGTCACCTAATTAGGCCAAGCCCACACAGGATAATCTCCCTTTTGATGATATCGAAGTTAGCATATTAGAGAACTCAATTACATCTGCAAAATTCCTTCAACTTTCCAACATTTATTGGTTTGGAATGAGTCAAAGATTCTGCCTGTACTCAAGGGGAGGAAATTACATAAAGGCCTGAATACTATGGGGTGGAAATCACAGGGACCGTCTTAGAATTCTGCCTACCACAGTGGTACTAGAGTGAGCCATTTTTCTTTTCACTTGAGTTCTGATGATCACTCCTCATCATATTCCACCCATTTCTTTCAACAACTACTGACTCATTGAGTGATTTATGTAAGCAAGGTGTTCTGGGTGTCCCAGGGATACAAAGATGAAAAGAACCCAATCCATATTTTAAAGGAAATTAATTTAGTGAAGAAGAGAGAAAATAGCACCCTTCAAACTTTAATACAAATCAGATTGTGCTCCATTACCAAGGCCCAAAATAAATATTATAGAAATTTGAGGAGGGAAGGGATATCACTATGAAACTTGTGTTAATCACTTCATAGATTACATATAGCCATTGACATACAGACAGCTGCTACTTTAAGCTCTCATAAAAAAAAGTGGAACAGAGCATGGGCTAACATGTTCATCTTTAACTACTAAGTAGACAATATAAGGAGGGAGATTTTAGCCTCTAAATTAGCTACCATATTTTGAGTGAGAGAGAACTGTCAGCTAGAGCTGTCTGTGAATGGAAAGGCACACTTGAGATGCAATAAATCCCATTTCCTGAGATTATTCACAGGGTTGCATTTCCTTTCATCAGGAGTGAGAAACAAAGGGATTTCCTAAGAGAGCTGGTATTTTGATTTGCTACAACATAATTCTTTCCTACACATTTCACAAAGTCCTTTCTGGGAATTTGATATTGTAAAAAATCCTACTCAAAATATTTTTACTATACCATACCTTTATAATTATATGTTTATATTATTTTCCTGTTATATTAAACTTAAAATACCAATCAAGCACAGCCATCACCTGTCTGTCAGAGGAGGTTTGCATATTGCTATGAGGCTGAAATGGTTTTAATGGAACTTCTAGGCCAAGAAAGACTAGGAAGAATGGTATAGTGATCTACTGCCACAAATCAGCCAATGAAAACCGTATGAATCACAATGGTCTGATCTGCAACTCATCATGGGGATGGTGCATGACCTGGCAGCGTTTCATCCCATTGTGCATGGGGTTGTCATGAGTTGGGGGCTGACTCAAAGGCAGTTTACAACAGCAACAACAAACATTCTTCTGTCTAGGCAAATGAACCTACAAACACTCAAGGAGTTCATTTTAAAAAATGAACATATGTAGGGACAAAAATCCAGAATCGTGTAGTAGTAAGAGGTGTCTGAAATAATCTATGAAAATCCTGTAGTCTTCTAGGTCAGATTATGTTTCTTACCTTACTATTCAGCACCTTGCAAATTCTTTAGGAAATTTGTCCTATTAATAAACTTGAACTTGGTTTTAAATAAATTAAAATAACAAAATTAAATAAAAAAGTAATATTGGAAATGGCTAAATATTTTTAACTATGAAAATTGAAATTATACACAAATATTATCTAATGTAAGCAGCTAGTCAATTTAGAAAACATTCTATCTTATTACCATGTTGGTCCCTCCCTGATTCACAAGATTCTTAATATCTGAAAAATGAATGTCCATGACTATTATTCATTTTCAGGTCATGATTTGAGAGGGAATACTACATAGAGTGAGATCCTACAGCTGCCCCCTCAAGCATTTATGAGTTAAACATTTACTAAATATGGAACAGTACTCTTAGAACCCTGGCTTTAATTTATTTTTTTTCAATGTCATGCTGCTTGTAATTTTGAATAACTGCTTTTACCTGCTGTGAGGAACAGTAACCACTGAGCATTGTGTTTTTGCTCAAATCCTATTTGTTGTTATGGAAACAGCATCTCTATTAAGCTTCCTGCTGCAGAACTGCTGTAGAAAATGTTACTGAAAATGTTCAACAGCAAAGGAAAGGGTATAGAGTGAATTCAAACAATACCTGATTATTTCTACTATATAACATGAAGATGTTTGAAATACAAAATGTAAATAATGATGATGGGGCAACTTCATTATACCAAATCAATGCCTTGAAATAATAAAGGTACTATTGTGTAGGTACGTAAATTAAAAGAAAAAAGTAGAGTGGGTTATTAAATTTTATAGGTCTCCAAATGGTCTAGATTTTATAGAACAGGAGGTTTTTTTTTATTTGATGGTTTCGTGAGAGATGAGACATGGGATTCGCATAGGTAGAAAGCTAGATTAGATTTTCTATTATTTTGTAGAATGTTCTTCTCTGAAAAATGCGGTGTTATTAAAGCAATAAAATCTCATGTCATTCATCTATTTAAAATGTGACAATAGACTTGTCTTAATTTACTCATATAATTAAACATTTGAGAGAAACGTCTATGAATGTGCATCAGACATTTACAGATGTTTGTATTTATAACCTAATGAACCTCAATTGGCTACACTTCAGTATTTCAGCCCTCTGTGCTCTATATAAATGAAGAAGATAAACATAATATAAGAGTTTAATTCCTGTCACACAAAGCTTTCATCTTTCCATCCCCTGTTCCTGTGGAGAAACTCTAAGAATGAAACATGTTTATACAATATAATTGAATATCAATATCATTTCTAACAGAGAGCATACACAAAGCTATATGGACTAAAGTTGTATTAATGTTCTGTGTCAACATGCACACAATGGAAGTCACCATTCATCTGCCATTTATTCTAAAATTTGTATGACAGAAAATATATCAAGTCTTTTACAAATATCATTTATTTTAAGCCTCTTGGAAACCCTGTGAGACTGGTAATTTGGATATTGTCCCCATTTTACAGATGAAGGAAGAGATGCCAAATAGAAATAACTTCTGAAGGTCACAAACTTGGAAGTGACACAGATGACATTTTATCTGAGGTTTTTTTTTTTCTCTAAAGATAATTTTCTAAGTACACTTAATGCAACATTTCTACATAGGCGTCTCAATTGTGTAAGCCTAACTTTTCAGTTTATTTTATTTTATTTTTTTTTTGAGAAAGGAGTGAATTGGATGATTTAAAAAATATGTCAGTAAACCAGTGTATTTATTATATATCTAAAGTTATTATCATATGTACAAAAACAAAAACAAACCAGAACTGAACTAATAGATGATTGATTCACTCACTGACTTAACAATGAAGAGATTTTGAAATATTGAACAAAATTAAATAAAATGAAGCTTTGACTTGCTTTTATTTTATTTTTTTAATCTAAATCAACCTTTTGGTTAGCAGCTGAGTGTTTTAACCACTGTGCCACCAGGGCTCCTTAAATGATAATCATTCTTTTTTCTCGGTTCGTGTGCATGTGTGTATGGATGTGTGTGTACATGTGTGTATCAGCTTGTGTTACAAAAACGGGAAAATTTGGAAACAGACAATGGTGACAACCGAGCTACGTGATAAGCGTAACTATAGTCACTGAATTGTGCACGTGAAGAATGATGAAACAGCAAATGATTTGTTGCATACGTATTTACCACAATAAAGAAAATAGTAGACACAAGGAAAACATATATTTCTAAGAAGACAGATACATTGTTCATATTTTACACTTCATGTTGTGAACAGCAATTATCAACATAAATATTAAGTATTAGGATCTATGCCATACGATATTGAATATAACCAAGAAAATCCTAATGCAACTTTTACTTATCCTTTAAAATATTTTGTAGGATGTTTCACTTCATATTTTTAAAACATGTAATAATTATACAATTGTGTAGAATTTTATAAAGTCTGCTCAATGATTTAATTCTTATAATTAATCAGAAAATTTATATTAATAAGCCTATTTAATATGTTTGGCCTTTGCAAAAAGTCAACTTGTTTGCAGTCACATGTTGACTTTGATCTCATAGTAATTGTGGCCATCTCTCCATATGAAAAGTATAAATCCTCAGAAATAGTTTCATAGACTACAATTTTTATGATTACTGGAAAGAAAGTGATTCTAAATGATACCTAAAACAAAAGTTCCTGCTGAGTAAATATGTGGAAACCATACTCCAGAATAAAATATGTCTGATTTCTTGCACACCCATAACATCAGTAGAAGAGCAAACAGAGAAAATCAGTATTAAATGAAAGGGGGACGAAAACAGTAGGAAAATAAGAACTCTTCCCTGTTCTTACTGTTCACAGCTGCCTTTATAGAATTTGCATTTAGAAAGCTGATCACAACATAATTTATTTTTACTTAAGTAGGAACAGCAGCAATAATAACAGGTGTAGTGAATGCCATGATGCAACCCCTGCCCTTTTTCCTCCAGACTCCTCTTCAGCTCTAAAGGACTTACTTATCCAGCTGCTGTGAATTCAACCACCCTGCAGCTTTCTGTGCTAGGCCAGAGAGAGTTGCCTAATCCAAGGACATGTCCCCTGCCCAAGGCAGTCTGCATCCAATAACTGGTCGATGCAGGAGTATAAATAAAGGCATAAACCCCTAGCTGCAATGCAGGACAATTCTGACAGTTCATCCCACTTCAAAGCTCCCTGTAGAATCAGCTTTGTTAAACCTGCATCAGAGTCCAATTACTTCTGCAGAACCTGTTTCCCAGCAAATCTAACTTGCAACAAGAACTAACATTTATTGAGTTCTTAATATATGTTGGGCATGTTCTAAGTGGTTTTTTTTTTTTTTTTTTTGGTATTAATGCATATATTCTTCTCCATGCAATGATAAAGTCACCATTATTATCATCATGTGATTATCCAGATGAGAAACTAAAGCACAGAGAGGATAAACAGCTGGCCTGAGATCATACAGCTTATAAGTCAAAAATGTAGTTTTGAAACCCAGAAAAGTCTCATTTCAGAGTACATGCTTTTAAACACCGTTGTTGTTGTTGTCAAGTCAATTCCAACTCACGCACTTCCAAGCGTACAGAGTAGAACTGCACCCCATAAGGTTTTCAATACTAGGTCTGGCCTGTGAAGTATTATACTTTAAATAACCCATTGCCCTCTAGTTGATTCTGACTCATAGCTACCCTACAGGACAGAGGAGAACTGCCCCATAGTTTCCAAGGAGCGCCTGGTGGATTCGAACTGCTGTAGCACTTAACCACTACGCCACCAGCGTTTCCATACTTTAAACAGTTCAATTGTATTTACATTGACTAAACATATAGTGCTGAATTATAAGTGGAAAATACTGCCATATATTATATATACTTTATTTAGTAAAGCAAATACTAAGTACTTTAAGGGAAAGTATTCAATATTGTGTGTCTTTAAAATTGAATAATCTTATTGAGTTATGTCCACTTTTAAACAAATAGAAATAACATTTTCAATATAACCAAGTCCCACTGTGACTAGTGAAAATGGGTGGAAGTCAGGGATCAATGTGGAATTCCTGAGGAAATCTTCACGGAATAGAGTAGAATTGATAAAGTCTTTGAAGGATTATTAGGATTTGAACAGAGAGTAGAGAAAGCAGGAGGGATTTTTAATGTGGGAAACAGTGAGGGCAAGCAGAATCCAATTTTAAGGTATTTGGATTTTACACATGATGCTGGCTTTCATGATTAGATATTGAAAGACAGGAAAGACACAAATAAACAGACATATATACTACACATAAGAAAGAAAATGTACTGCCAACTATAGTAAAAACACATTAATGTACACATTATCTCCTACATGGAGAAACATGTATGGTCATGTATTCTAGAGCACACTATAGCAGAGATGAGGTTGTTGCTTATAGAAAGAGGCTGGATATAGCAAATATTTAATAAATGCATTGTCATATTTTTCTATTCTGATTTTCTATAATGAATTATGTACTCAGCAAATGCAAGAGAGAAAATACAAGTCCCTATACCTTCTTAGGGTTTAATTTACTTAATATTTCTGAACACTTAATATTAGACTTTATTTTTGTATTAATGAGATGATGAGAAACAATCTTAGAAGTATTCTATTTTTTATGTTGTAAATGATAATAGATACTATATATCCATTGATATAATTTTATCAGTATATACTCTACTCATTTGTAAAATTCAGTCTAACACTGGTCTGTCTGCTATTTTTTCTCTCCAAGATAAGCAATTATTTAACCAAAGTTTCAAAATGAATAAAGAACTGTAGGAATTAGAATAATATGTCTTATTATTTTTTAGAACAATACTTTCTTTTTATATTTAATATGGGGTTAATAAGATTTAATAAATCCGTATTAAACAAATAAGTTTAGCCTTCAATATGTTAATGTGCATGGTGGCATAGAACGGAGTGTTTTCCGTACTTATTTGAACAGAGGAACTTTAATTATTTGAATTTTTTGTGGCTTGAGACACCCAGCTTTAACTCATATTTGATTATCTGGCAAGTTTATCTTAAAAATATATATATATATATAAATATTTTGTTCTGTGAGTTTTGGAAAGGGGTGGTTTGAGAAATAAAATTCTGGATTGTTCATCATTTGTCTTGGCAAAATGCACACATACACACAAACACGCAAGGGGTTATGGTTAGCTTAAAGTCCAGCAATTTGTTTAATTTGCCGTTCATTGATTCATAGCTTTTTATTGGTTCTAGTCTTAGCTTCCACTGAGTTGCAATTCTTATCACATAAGATTTTACATGGAGAAGTCAAATCAACATTCCCTTCGCTATTGCTGCTGACGCAACCAGGATTTAACACCTCCTGGATGAAAATCAAGCCATACGAGCATTTAAATCTAATCTTTTCATTCTTGACCCAAACTGCTCATACAAGATATTCAGTTATTTTTTTGCAAATCACCCCACTCACTCCCTGGAATTTGTTACAAATGCTCTTTTGTGACCCTCACCTGTGTAACACCTGCTGAATCAGCACAGCAGGGAATGTAAGAATCTGCACTTTAATCAGATAGTCAAAGATTTATGTCCATTGACGTTTGAGAATAGTCTCTCTAAACAGAGCTTAAATATTCTGGGGGGGAAAAAATGCAGTCAAAAGCTAACATGAAGGTTTGGATAGGATGAGATGGGAAGAACAATTGTTTCACCTGAGTTTATTTCCAAATGGTGGCATTCTTAGACCATGAGAGAGCCAGAGAAAATAATGTAGTCAAAAGAAGGTGACTTTTTTTATGCTCGCTATATCCTCCATCTGATTTTCTGTCTAGCATGGCTGCCAATAATCAAGTAGAACAGCCGAGTTGATAATATGACAGACACAAGTGCCTTCAGAAAACAGCTCATTAGTTCCTCCAGCAGTAATAATGATCAATTTTTTTTAATCGATCATTTTATTACACTCTTGTCTTTTTCTGCTTCCTTTTTTCCCTGTTTTTACTTTGTAGTAAATTTTCAAATATGTATGTGTAGAGGGAGGGAGAGAAAGGAGATACACTTAATAAGCTGAATGCAATCCAAATCCATGGCTTCATTTTCCAAGCACACTTTTAAACTTCACTTTTAAGTATTTAATTTGGCAGCTAAGGAAATACTCCTACATTTATAAACAAATACGTGCATCTTTTGCTGCATTTTCATAGAACTGGACTATGTTAATTGGATTACACTAAGCTAATTAATTAAATAAACCCTATTGTTTTGGGCAAAGCCTGAGACCTAATTTAAATCATCTATAGTGGCCTCCAGCCTACTCTTCAAAATGAACCTTTTTCTTTTTGAAGCCTGCATGCCAGCCATGGATGCAATATAAGTTAATGCCAAGAGAGCTCGTTTAAGTGTGAGTATTAAGGAGACTATGATTGATGGAGTTTGTAGCTGGTAATGTGATTCCCCTTTGGCTGCTCCGTGAACATCGGCAACAGATCAATATCTCATCTGCATGAGACTACAGCCACTTTTGACAATAGCAGTGAGAAGTTAAAAAAAAAAAAAAAAGGAAAATAAACACCAATATGTTTGGCTGAGAATCAGGATGGCTATTCTAGTTTAAGAGGTAATGCAAATAAATAACTCCTTTCTTAGAGAAAAATGATTTGATAGGAATTTTTGTTTTATTTCTTTGTATTGTTGTAGTTCTTGTTCAGTATTGATCAGATTGGTGTTTTTTTGTTTTAACTCCTCTTTTGTTCCTTTTTTTTTTCTATTTTAAAAAAGATAGATCTTTAACATGAGTCTGCACAAAACTATGTCCATATGCTCTATCTAGAGTGAGCTAAAGTGTTTAAATCATTTAGAAACCTTGAAGGCACGTCAAGATTGTCAAAATTCTGTTTTAACCACTTATTTCACTGTTTTAATTGGAAGAAGTATGCTATGAATCTAAACCAGCATAATTCTATCATCTCCTTCACTAGTGCTCTGATTCTCATTTTTTCCTCTCCAAACCCTCTAATGTCCAGCACCCAGCACACCTCATCCCATTATGTAATTGGATTCTAGGGTGACTAAACTATTCCTTGACCCTGCTCTGGACCTTTTCTAAATTGCTGGAGAGAAAGATTTTACCATTTACCCTACCTAGCCTATGTCAAAACTGCCTTTAATTTATAGTAGTAGATTACTTATGTTCAACAGTCCTGTCTTTCTCCCTCCGTTTCTTCTCTAAAGCGGACCTGAACGCTAAGCCAGAGAGTCTGCATGGTACAAGGTTCTGTGACAGGAAGAAGCTTAAGAAGTGTGGCCAGTGAAGGAGCATCTGAAGCTCTTAGGAATGTGCTCTCAGGTCCTTGAATTGATGAGGATTTATATACAATCATTTAAAGTCTTTAGTTAGAAATATATATATATATACTTTTTATTTAGATGAGACTTTAAATAATAGATCTCAAACTAATTTTTAAAGGTGGTAAATTATTCCTCTTCATGGAAATTGTGTTGGATCATATCCCTATGCTGTACTATTCTCTTACCTTAAACAGGCTAAAACTTCTCCTCAGTTTTATTCAATCCTGGAGGCTATTTATTTTGATGTTATAAGCTCCTAAATTCCTGGCAAACAAGTAGAATTGAAAAGAAGGGATTATGAAAGTGTAAAGCTTAACAAAAACAAGGTTCAAAACATGATCAGAAAATCAATTTCTGGCATAAGATTTAGTTATTAATATTGAATAGTTTTCAGACTGAACTTTTAAAATAACATAATAAGCGTTTATGTTAAATTTACATTTGAAAAATAAGATTTTTATTTTCTTTGAAAATTGAAAAATTTATATATATGTATATATGTGTATATATATATATATACATATATATATATATATATAAAATAATGTTCATTTAAAAGAGATTTAATGACCCAGCACTAAAAAGATCTTGTAAATTGTACTGTGCCCTCCGGAAATCTAACTCCAGACTGAAATTTCCAAATTGAGATTTCAGAATGCTTGCTAATGTACCTGTCCTTGAATATTAATGGTATGAATGCAAAATTGCCTTGCTGAGGAAAAATATGAAACAAGAAAACAGTTACCTACTGTTTGGAGCTATTGATAGACTTTAACAAAATGGTTCAAAGTTAATCATACCTTTCAGTGTCTCAGTGTTTTAACTTCCTTCCACCCTTCATCCCTCCCTCTCTCCTTCTCTCTCTTTCCCTCTTTCATTTCTTTCAATATAATAGGGGGGGAGGATCATAGCATAATGGTGTCCACGCGTATTTTGAACGTTCTCTGAGGAGTAAAACCATTTGTAACCTATAAGGTATCCATCTAAAGCAAGTGAAAATGAACCACACTTGTCAAGAATTATAGAACAGAGTGTTCTTTTAATTTTTTTTTTCTTTCTTAAGCACTCTGTTTGACTTTTAAGAATTTACTTTCAGTCTTAGTTGATACAGTCCTGTTCTGCTTTCTAATTAGACTCAGGGAACCTAGTGGAAGTTTCTACCTGATAGGGCTTATTCAACTTTGCTTCTGGGAGTTTACATTCTTTTATATTTGATTGAACTAATCCTCTGAGCTGACCTTGCGGTTTTAAAAGCATTTCCCATGAGAAATTAACGGCTATTGATTTTAATCTTTTCTTTAGAAAAATGGCTTCTGAGAAAACTTATTATTTCTATGTAAAGGAAAAAAATAACAAAAATATCGGAATGAAGTTTTCCACATACGTGACAGCAGTTGTCTTTGACTGCATTGTAATACAGTCTATCCAGTGTCAAAGTCTGTAGCTAGTATCCACAATAGGCATATATGTAATTTTTGGCTTCTTCATTTACACTGAACTCTATTAAAATAAAACTAAAATTATTTGCCACATATGTGTGCATATATATATATATATATATATGTATATATATATATATATTAGGGGAGACTAAAACATACTGGCGTGAAATCTCTACTCAGAGTTCCTATCCACTCACAAAAAGTTTGCCCCCTTGTGAAGCACATAACAAGTCTACCCCAATTTTACAGACTACCTGTCAATTATTGAGGACAGCGTCCCTCTGTGCTGTGCCCACATTCCAGCAGGAATACCCGCTGAGAAGCATAAATGATGTCCCCTGGAACCGCCATCTCCCAAACCAGGGCATGAATTGCTAGATTCTCTCCCTGTCCATCCTTGAAATAATATTTATTTTATTCACTGAGAGCCACCCTAGTGTTGTTTAGTTATCACATGATACCCACTATTTACTCTGTAAATCTTGCAGTAAGCCTTGAGTAAGAAGCTATATAAATTTGAACTATAAATGCTTACATTTGGTCAATACCCTTTAATAACATTTCCTGTCATGCTGATAATTTTTACCAACTTTGAAAGAGATATTTTTAGTTAAGAAGATTTGCAAAGAGATTGAACTTTTAGTTTTGAAAAACTGACTCTGTAACACATACATTGCCTCAGTCTTTATAGGTTAATATTTCCCATCGCTCATTGTCTGTTATTACCTATCCCCATCACACTGGGTCACTTTAAATCACCAAGCTCAAAGAATTAAACCTCTACTTTCAGAAAGCATGTCTATTCTACCCTACATTGTCCATCCCATGAAAAACTACATAGCCAAACAAGATAGCTGAGACAAATCATTTTAACTGCAGTACTTCTCCTGCCAACTGAGTAATATTAAAAGCAGCCCCTTCTAGATTGTCTCCATCCCTTCTACCGGATGTGCTGGGGTTAGTAACTGTGAAAAAACCAACTTCATAAAGTCAGTGTTTGGCTCTGGGGCTTCTCAAGCGATCTGTAGTGAAGGAAAAATTTTTACTTTTTTCACATCCTCAGGTACCAATACATTTGTAAAATATAATAAAAATAATCACATACTTTGATATCATGTGAATGTCATTTGCTATACATGCTTCTAAATGCTATGAAATTCACTCTTTTAGGATGGCTGGTATCTGCTGTCGTGTTTAAGCTCTTGCAATGATGTGGAGAGTGCACGCTTCCATCACACCCTTGAGGATCTGCCAATTGTTTGGAGAAGGGTACAAAAAGTGTTTTGTAATGTTCTCTCTGTGTTACAGGAATGAGTGTAGAAATAGCAGTAATTGGTCTTTAGCAAGTACAAGGGCAAGAGATTACTGTTTCTTTTATGTTTAGTTCTCATTTTCTTCAGAGGTATAATAAAACAATGATAATGATAATAATAATGAGAAAGAAAGAGAGGAAAGTAGGAAGAGGAGGGGAGAAGAAGTGCTAGCATAGGCTTCTATTGATTCTGCTCTTGTCATGTAACTCTAGGAGGAACTACTACAGGGTTAATTAAGATTGCAGTGACACTTTTTTTTTTCCTTTTGCGTTGAGAATTTCACTTCCTCATTTATCCTGTAGAAACTCTTAAAAGCCTGAATGAAGACAACCAGGGAAAATATTGAGACATCAAGCCATTAGCAATTTTTACAGAGCTGACTCCTAGTGTTTAAGATGGATGCGAATTTTGGCAAAGCTCTTTGGCCAGTCTTTTATAACAATCAGCTTTAGGGCATACTTATTACTCTGCACTATTTTCCCTGTTTGCTTGAGGGTGACAAAGTGTAGTCATGACAACCGTGATACGCTTGCTGTTCATAAATTCCTTGAAGCCAATTCAGGTAAATGCAAAACACTGTTAGAAATGATAGTATCTGGCAATCTATACAAATAGCTGGTACAGAACAATGATGGTAAGAGACGACTGTGAGATGGAATCTGAAGCACTTCAGGCCACTTTGAGGAGACAACATCAGGTATTAATAAGTGCACCTTCATCTTTACAGGGGAATGCAGTTTTTTAACATGACATAGTTTTTTAAGCATACGTTGCTTTTTTTATGAAAGAAAACCCAACTAAAATACAGTAGAAAAAAGAAAGGATTAAATCTCGTCTTCCTCTGAAGGCAGGTGGGGTTGAATAATATACTTTGAGACAACAAACTTAGAAGGGAGTTTCATTTCCTGGTTCTTATTGGTTTCTTACAAACCTGATATACTGAGGCCGTATGCCATTTCCTGAAAATTTCTCACATGTTTATTTTATGTTTATTCCATTATTGGGGTTTCATTACATTGTGATGCATTCTCTGGTTCTATTAGATCTTCTATTAAATTCCCAGGGCAAGGATTGTTAATTGCAAGTCTTAACATTATACTAGTCTTCACTGACTGACTATCATTGTGTCTGGCATAACATCATAGGTGATAAATTATTGATACAATAAGAACTGCTTATATTTTCAAGAAAATAATTCAACAAGAATTTTTTAAAAAGATTTTATTTGAATGGTTTATTTAAGCATATTGTTCATCCATCACCTAGGTGGAGCTTAGAATACTGACTCTGGGATAAGTCAAACCTGAGTTTCAGTTCAATCTCTGCTACTTCCTAGCAATTTGACCTTGAACAAGATATTCTACTTATCTCAGTTTCTTACGTTGTAAATTGATATAAAAATACTACTTACATCAAAAGATTATAATGGAGACTAAATAAAATATTCCTGCAAGTGCACTCTCCAATGCCTAACACATAATAAGTACACAATAAATACTAGTGGTTAATGGTCATATCATTAGTACTAGTACCTTTGCACTTCTGTAATCATTTTCATATCATTAATCTTGATTACTAATAAAATGAATATAGCCCATCCAATGTGAGTGAGCACATTATTGTCATAGAAGCTTAAGTGCTTTATTTTGGGAATGTCTTTCTAGTACACAAGGCAAATTCCTCGTGTTTATGTTTATTGGTGGATAATTTTGATACAAATGGAAATACAGTAGTTTTTCCTCTCATAAGATCTTGTACATAAGTTCTTGGAAAGTTATTCTCATAAAAAAAATCCTTAGACACTATCCTTAGCAAGGACATCACATTCTCCTAAGAGGTTTACACACCATCCCCTCATACAAAAATCTTAAACATTCTCTAGGAAAAAATCATTATGCAATTGACAGTGATAGCAACTGTGTGATGTTCAGCATCTCAATGAACAATTCTGGAAAATAACTTTTAAGAGAAATTGTATGATAAAATAGCTTTCCTGATTATATACCACAAAGTTAGCTAATCTTGAATTCAGGGTTATTAATTAGTACTGCTGGAAATATAGCACACTCTACAGGCATTTATACCTGAATCTTCTGAAAGAGACACACTTGCTAGAATTCATTGTTCAGGTGTGCATTACAGCTTAGTTATCCAAGCTATCCAGCTTAGGGGTTAATAGCAAAGACTCAAGTGCTAGAATTGCTGATGCTCAAATCCCAGTTCTGTTGCTTGCTAGCTATCTATACTTGAGCAAGTTAGTTAACTTTCCACAGTCACTGTTTTCTCATTCTCTAAAATAATAGTAAGGGTTCCCCTATCCCATAGGGTTGTTGGAAGGATCAGGCAAGTTAATACATACACAGAGGAAATAGTGGAAGTGACTATTATACAGCTCAAGGTATCAGGTAATTTGGAAAGTTTACAAGTTGCTAAGCTCTGTTCTCCACTGGTGAGGATTTTTTGTTTTCTTTTTGCTGAGGTGTAATCCATACTGAAGGCTGTAGTCTTTTATCTTTATCAGTAAGTACGTCAAGTCGTCCTCACTTTCAGTAAGCAAGATTATGTCATCTGAATATTTCAGGTTGTTAGTAAGTTTTCTGGCAGTCCTGACACCATGTTCTTCATATAGTACAGCTTCTTGGGTTATTTACTCAACATACATATTGAATATTATGGTGAAAGAATTCAACTCTGACGCACACGTTTTTTGATTTTAAACCATGTAATATCTCCTTGTTCTGTTCAAAAGACTGCCTGTTGGTAAGTTATCAAGGATTTCATTTGACTTTGATCCGCAATCAATACCCATGGAGGCAGCAGTCAGGAAGTCAAATGAGGTAATGCATTGGGCAAATCTGCTGCAAAAGTCCTCTTTAAAGTGTTAAAAAAAAAGCAAAGATGTCACTTTGAGGGCTAAACCAAAGCCATGGTATTTTTAATCGCTTCATATGCATGTGAAAGCTGGACAATGAATAAGGAAGTCTGAAGAAGAATTGATGCCTTTGAATTATGGTGTTGGTGAATAATATTGAGTATATCATGGACTGCCAGAAAAATGAACAAATCAATCTTGGAAGAAGTACAGCCAGAGTGCTCCTTAGAAGTGTGGACATGTTATCAGGAGGGACCAGTCCCTGAAGAAGAACATCATGCTTGGTAAAGTAGAGGGTCAGTGAAACAGAGGAAGATCCCCAATTAGATGGATTGACACAGTGCCTGCAGCAATGGGCTCAAATATGGCAAGCATGGTGAGGATGGCACAGGACCATGCAGCCTTTCTGGTAAATAGGATCGCCATGAGTTGGAACTGACTCCACAGCACCTAACAACAAAAGCTATGATCTAAATAACTTTTATACAAATTATTCTTAAAATGGTCCTTTCCTCTGTCAAAACATGCACCACACAGCCTTGAAATTAGAAGAAAATTTACATTGCATATTCCTTGAAATTAAAGCAGAACACTTAACATTTCTTGAGGAGAGGAATGTTACATGCCAAATTACATTTCATCTAAAGATTTTTTTAAATAAATAATCTCACTTTTCAGCTTTCTTTTTGAGGGGGGTGGAAATATTGTGGAGAACTCCTTACTCTAACATATATAACTTTTATGAACAAAGCCCCTTTTTCAAGTTCTGAATTTAAGCTTTATGGGATGAAACTTTTCCATGGATAATTATAATAGTAAGTTTATCATCAAGAGTTGCCATGAGAGAAGCCTTATTGTGAATTACACAAGCAAGGTGATTCCAAACTATGTATTCCAAAATTCCCCCATATTTATTGTTTAGGCAGGTGGCCTAGCTCCCCAATTTAAGCAGCAATGAGTTCAAGATTGCTAAAATCTGAATAATCATAAATGGTGTTTGTGAATAGTCTATAGTGATCATACAAGTTATTAAAGATTTTTGTCTTAGTTGAGTCAGTGAATGAAACAAATCTTTCTATGGCACAAGGACAGGCAATAAATTGTCAGAGTGTGCATGTTCCCATAATACCATCCGCCGTTTTGTTTGCTTCAAAATTAATGAAAGTTTCTAAGCATGTAAGCACAATGAAGCCAGTAAGATGACCTCAAATTCTGCAATAAACTACAAGTCATTTTGGCCACAGGTAAAATCTCAGTGCTTGAAAGCAAGCCTTCTTTAGTGCCACCTATGTTCTTAGAAGCACATTTGCATTATTTGTTGTGTCCAGCTTTCTTTCTAAGAGCACTATTGTGCTCATCACTAAAATATTTTGACTTGGGGGTTCAGGAAAGAGATCATTTTACCATGTAATCACTGATTGTTACTTAGACCAAATATACTGTGAACAATAGACACAAAGAGTAAAATAAACATTAATTCACACTTTTACCCACCCACGCACAGCCTTACACACACACTCACACACTCTCACACACACACACACACACACACACACACACTTCACACACATAAGGAAAATGTCTCTTGACATGAGAATGCCTGTTCTGATGGATATCATTTAGACTCTGGTCACACAGACAAGTTTTTCTGGTCATTTCTGATATGGATGTGGCAATAGGATGATGAGGAGATAGCATGTTAAGATAGAAGTAAAACAAAACAACCCATACATGATTGACAAGATTTACTTCATATCAAATACACTGATCTAAAACTATCATGTTACAACTTTACTTTTAGCTCTAAATTTTTAGAAAAATATTTGGATTATATGCAATTTTCCGTTCAGTTTCCCCCATTTTCCTCATCAAAGTGAATAAAAGAGGTATTGTAATTCAGTGCTTATCAAACATGTTTTCTTGGTTTGGAATCTTAAAAATATAATAGCTAAAAAAAAATATCATTAATCCTTTTCTGTATTTATTTATGTTCATTCTACAAATAGAAGAAAATCAGCTTATGACATCAAAGTGCTCCGTGGTTCTTAGCACATTGTATTTGAAAGAAACTGAGTTCTGAGCAATTGGTTCTCATTTTTGAAATCCCATTGCTTAAGCAGCTTTGTCTGGTAAACAATACAAGCAGACTTACATCTCGTTTTCTTTCATTTTATATACTCTGGGATGGGGCTGGGGAAAGTAATAGTCCATTTTTCTGCATAAAAGGAATTTGCAGGCTATTTAAAGTTTAAATAGTAAGTAGTGGTGAACAGTTATAGAGATTGTAAAAAGCACTTTAGAAAAAAATACCAGTGAAAATGGAGGGAATTGTGAATACATTTAAAAACTTAGTAGTAACTCATTAAATGATCCAGATACTACACAAAATATCCTTTTAGATCCACAAATTAGCTAAGGCAGCAAATAAGAATATATAGGTGTAAAAAACATAAATTGATGTTTTAGTCTTTCAGATATATGATAGAACAGATTTACAGTCTTTTGAGACCGAAGACAAAACTAACATAACATTTTATGCCTGTTTTTCAGAAGATAATGTGGAAGTACATTAAACAAAAAAAGAAAAATCAAAGTATAAAAATTGCAAAAGGAGTTGGGTTATAAGGCATACTTCACCTAAGCCCCTTAAAATTGATTTAGTCGGTACTGTGAGTATATCAGATAGGTGGGAGAAAGTGATAGAGAGACAGTAAATTGACTGGATAATATAAAAGTACTAAATAAATTTGAGCTTTTGAACTTGGTTTCCATATCTATAAAACTGGAATGATGTATGCCTACATCATAGAATGGTTGTGAGTATTGCATGAGCTAATATGTAAACAATGATTCCTTCACTTATTTTGCTGCAATAAATTTAACTATGTCATAATACATTCCTCTTTCTTATATCAGACCAGAGTAGATGTGTCACACAAACACAATCACAAAAAGACACCTGTGGCTCTGCCACCAGCACAATGGTCACTGGAATCCCAAACTCCAAATCCTTCTCCTTTTGCTCAGAGTATTTCTGAAGGGTTTGAAGACTGACAGCCCCTGGTGAACAGTTGGAATGCCTCCAGGAAGCTCTCCACATAGCTGCTCCTGATGCCTTAACAAAATCCCTAGATGTGCTCGCCCATCCCTACCTGCTCCCATGTCCCTGTCATTTTTATGACCTCTTCCCTCCGTCTACACCTTTAAAGAGTTACCATGATGTAATAGGGAAAGACCTCATCCATCCCTATCAAAACTGTTGTTTTCAGGCCATAAAACAATAAAACAGAACAAAAATGCATGCTCCTAGTTTCTATTTCTTCTCTAGTAATGAAAATATTTCATGTGTTCAGCTCAATGGGTGCCTCCTCAGTCTAGAAACCTGGCATAAACCTCTGAGGATGGATCAAAATAATGAACATTAGTAGAGGTGTATGAAAGATGAACTATACATAGTTTTCTGGAATCAAATCTTTCCCTGCTTTTTGCATTCCAGTGTACGTTTTGGGCTTGTAATACACATCCTTTACAATGAATTTCTTCCTTCTCATGTATGTGGTATGAAACGTTAAGTACAGATTGCTTGGGATCAGGAGTCCTAGGTTAGGGAACAACCATTGGTCTCAAGTGTCCAGTTATTGTCCTTACAGTAGTGACATCCTCACACCCTCAACAATAGAATTTCAGCACACCTACAAATTCACTGCTTTGGCCCTTGCTCTGGGATCTCCACTTCAGAAGCTTCTAGTAATTAATCACATTTTGGAGATTAAAAATTAAAATTAAATATGCATGTTAAAATCTGCATATTTTAAGGTTTTCTCATAAATGAAGAAAGTTGGATTAAATATTTAACCTCATGGGGATTGTTGTTGTATAAAGCATGGAGAAAAGGGGAGCAAATGAGAAAGAACCTGGATGGCTAGAAAGTGAGGCACAAAGGACTGATAATCTGAGGGGAAGTGGAGGGATATGGAAATGGTGGACATGGTACTGAAGACCAAATGATATGAGATTAAGAATACAAAGTAGCAGACTACTTTCAGAATAATTTTACTTTCCTGAATTTTTATTTGCTAAATTTGGCAACCCCACTTGAATGGAGACAAAGGCTTTTTCTTTTTTTTTTTTTAAATTTTCCTGTGTCTTCAGGCCCAGAGGATAGAGAGGGTGTTGAGAGTTAACAGCTATTTTGATTCACATTCATGGAGGGAGATTAAGGTGTATTACCTTAGCTGGAGAAGTGACAATTTTTTTTTTCTTCAATGGTATTAGAGATGTATGAACTAAATAGTGGGAACTGGAAAAAAAATAAGTAGGTTCTCATGAGGTGGGGTGTTGAAGTGAGAGTGCCAGCAATCCAAGAGCACTAAGGAAGAGTATGATGTGGTTGATCTGGAAATAGGGGTTGTTTAGACATACTAGTCTAAAAAGAGATTGGGCCATGAGAATGCTTAATGGAAAGCCAGTGCACCAGAAAATTAATCCCCAGGAATAGCACTGGGCAACAAAGAAACAGACACTTGAAATCCCTTTTATATTTGTATAACCTCGTAGAGTAACAAAACATCATAAAAAAGTTAACCATAGGGGCCTTCTTGTCAATCTTGGCTAGTAGAATCTCAGATCACTTACCCTATTTAGATAAAAACTGATACTTGCTATTTCTAGCACCTAAAGGGGAATGTTTTATCTTCCCTTGGGAGGTAGGGGGAGCGTTGTATTTAAATCACATTTATAAAGGTTTGCCACCACCTGCTAAGAAGGCAGACATTCTTCACTGAAAGCTACTACATTTTGAGAGCCAGTTGGTCATACTCTTCAAGTAACCTGAGCCTTTAAAAAAAGTTATAAATTACTGTGCACCTAAATAACATTCATTAGAATCAAGAAAAAAAAGTCTAGAAAATGAAATGCAGTCCTGAATCTTGCATTTGGATGGAGATTATTTTAGAATAAGAGTCTACAGCCTATATATAAAAATATATACTTCTTCTTGTACTATGATATCAAGTGTAAATTTTTTTTTTAATTATGAAATTATCTGTATGCAACTCAATACCTACCATAGTGATATCTGGCTATTAAAACCTGTTTGAAAATTCTCAACGATATTAAAAGCTAAGGTATTAAGTAAAACATGTCATTGCAATTTTTATTTTAGTCTGTTTTATTGTGTAAAACATGTCATTGCAATTTTTATTTTAGTCTGTTTTATTTTGTGGTCCACTCATAAACACTTCTTTTGCATGTGTGTGTGTGGTGGAGAGGAGTTAATTGAGTCAGCCATCTCCTAAATGAATTGAGATAGGCGAGAAGGTAGGTGAGAACTACAAAGTACTGTTACCTAAGCTTGTTAGCTACGGTAGAGGACACGCACATGCTTTTACAAAACCTGACTCTTGTATTGCAAAACTTAATTTTCACTCTCTGAGGAAATTTTAATAAAATTAATTTTAGATTCTGTGTAAATAACTGATGTGCTGGTCCGCATTACACCGTATTTCAAACATGTTCCCACTGAGATACCTCATGGCACATTCTCCTCAAACTTACCTCTAGCAGAGATTTTGTCCTTTGCATTTATAACAGACTTAGGTAAACGTGAAGTCTGCAAAATTCTAACAGACAAGTACCATGTTCACCTATTAACAATGCATCAGTGAGTCACTTCTGAGACTGATTTAAATGCATTTGAATTCAATCCAATATGAACGTGAAGACATTCAAATAAATGCAGTGTTTCTATCTGAATCTGAGATCATGCTGTACATGTTTATTTGAATGTATGGTGTGCAATCAATCAAATAAATGCACCGCGTGGAATTATGTTATTCCATGATAGCACGTTGAAATAAATGCCCCCAACACTTAAACGGCAATGTAAAAATGTAAACAGTAACGATTTTTTTCTTTCATTTCTTTACATACCACGAACAGGATATCATTTCTTGTCTTGGGTGATACATATTTTATGTTATAACCACATGAAACTGGTTTTCATCAATTACGTGCAAATATGTTTGTTTTAGTCTGGTTATTTTCTAGTTTCAATGCCTACTCTTCCCAAATGAACCTGACAGAGGAGAGTTAGTCAGTTCATTTCAGTAATTATAACCATTGAAAATAATCCTCTAACAAATTTAGCTATAGCAATGAATACAAATGCTGAAAGTTACCCACCCCACCCCCAACCCCAGTGACTCTTCTATCTTTCTGACCACAAGGAAGTGGATTGGAAATCAGATAATCCACTACTGATTGCTCTAAAGACATTTTTTGTGACTTACATTAATAAAAAAGGAATATAAGAAATATTTCCCACAGAAATACATGTACAAATGCAAGTAGAATTTATTGATTCCAAAGATATAACTAATACCTTGCCTGGGAAGCATTTTTCCCAGGGCAAGGAAAGCTACACGTGGTAGGAAGGGGCATTGACATTGTTGTTATTGTTGGGTGCCCTTGAGTTCCTGCCAACTCATAGCGACCCTATGTACAACAGAACGAAACACTGCCTGGTCCTGGGCCAACCTCATAGTCGTTGTTACGCTTGTGCTTATTGATGCACCCGTTGTTTCAGTCCATCTACTTGAGGGTCTAACTCTTTTTCGCTGACCTTTTACTTTACCAAACAGGATGTCTTTCTCCAAGGACTGGTTCCTCCTGATAAGATGTTCAAAGTATGTGAAATGAAGTCTTGCCATCCTTGCTTCTAAGATGCATTCTGGTTGTACTTCTTCCAAGACAGGTTTGTTCCTTCTTTTGGTACTCCATGATATATTCAATATTCTTTGCGAACACCATAATTCAAAGCCATAATTCTTCTTTAGTCTTCCTTATTCATTGCCCAGCTTTTGCATGCTTATGAAGCGATTGAAAACACCATGGCTTGTATCAGGCTCACCTTAGTACTTAAAGTGACATTTTTGCTTTTTAAAATTTTTAAGAGGTCTTTTGCAGCAGATTTGTCCAATGCAATGTGTTGTTTGATTTCTTGACTCCTGCTTCCATGGACATTGATTGTGGATGTAAGTAAAATGAAATCCTTGACAACTTCAATCTTTTCTCCATTTATCATGATGTTGCTTATTCGTCCAGTTGTGAGGATTTTTGTTTTCTTTATGTTGCGGTGTAATCCGTACTGAAGGCTGTAGTCTTTGATTTTCATCAGGAAGTGCTTCAAGTCCTCTTCATGTTCAGCAAGCAAGGTTGTGTCATCTGTATATGACAGGTTGTTAGTGAGTCTTTCTCCAATCATGATGCCCCATTCTTCTTCATATAGTCCAGCTTCTTGGATTATTTGCTCAGTTTACAGACTAAGTATGGTGAAAGGATACAACCCTGTCCTGATTTTAAACCATGCAGTATTCCCTTGTTCTGTTCAAATGACTGCTTCTTGATCTATGTACAGGTTCCTTATGAGCACAATTAAGTGTTCTGGAATTCTCATACTTTGCAATGTCATCCATAATTTATTATGATCCACACAGTCAAAGGCCTTTGCATAGTCAATAAAACACAGGTAAACATCTTTCTGGTATTCTCTGCTTTCAGCCAGGATCCATCTGACGTTAGCAATAATATCCCTGGTTCCAAGTCCTCTTGTAAATCCAGCTTGAATTTGTGGCAGTTCCCTGTAAATGTACTGCTGCAACTGCTTTTGAATGATAATCAGCAAAATTTTACTTGTGTGTGGTATTAATGATATTTGATAATTTCCGCATTCCGTTGAATCATCTTTTTTGGAATAGGTAAAAATATGGATCTCTTCCAGTTAGTTGGCCAGGTAGCTATCTTCCAAATTTCTTGGCATACACTACTGAGCGCTTCTAGTGCTGCATCCGTTTGTTGAACAATCTCAGTTGGTATTGAGTCAATTCCGGGAGCCTTATTTTTGACAATGTCTTCAGTGTAGCTTGGTCTTCTTCCTTCAATACCATCAGTTCTTGGTCATATTTTAGCTCCTGAAATGGTTGAACATCAACCAATTCTTTTTGCTACAGTGACTCTGTGTATTCCTTTCATCTTCATTTGATACTTCCTGCATCATGTAATATTTTTCCCGGAGAACCCTTCAATATTGCAATTCGGGGTTTGAATTTTTTCTTCAGTTCTTTCAGCTTGAGGAATGCAGAGTGTACTCTTCCTTTTTGGTTTTCTAACTCCAGGTCTTTGCACATTTCATTATAATACTTTATCTTGTTGAGTTGTCCTTTGAAATCTTCTGTTCAGCTCTTTTACTTCATCATTTCTTCAGTTTGCTTTAGCTACTTGATGTTCAAGAGCAATTTTCAGAGTCTTCTCTGACATCCATTTTGGTCTTTTCTTTCTTTTCTGTCTTTTTAACGACCTCTTGCTTTCTTCATGTATGATGCCCTTGATGTCATTCCACAACTCATCTGGTCTTTGGTTATTAGTGTTCAATGTGTCAGATCTATTCTTGAGATGGTCTCCAAATTCAGGTGGGATGTACTCAAGGTCATACTTTGGCTCCCATGGACTTGTTCTAATTTTCTTCACATTAAACTTGAATTGCATATGGGCAATTGATGGTCTGTTCTGCAGTTGGCCTCTGACCTAGTTCTGACTGATGATATTGAGATTTTCCATCGTCTCTTTCCACAGATGTAGTCAATCTGCTTCCTGTGTATTCCTGTGTATTTGATTCCTGTGTATTTCATCTGGCTGAGCTTCCAGACTAAGACAGACTAGGAAGAAGGTCCTGGTGGTCTATTTCTAAAAAAAATTAACCAGTGTATGAAGAGCAAGGGAACATTGTCTGATACATTCTGGGAAGATGAGCCCCTCAGGTTGGAGGGCACTCAAAATATGACTAGGGAAGAGCTACCGTCTTAAAGTAGATTCGATCTTAATGATGTGAATGGAGTCAAGCTTTCGAGACCTTCTCTTGCTGATGTGGCACAACTCAAAATGAGAAGAAACAGCTGCAAATATCCATTAATAATCAGAACACGGAATGTATGAAGTATGAATCTAGGTAAATTTGAAATCATCAGAAAAGAAATGGAAAACATAAACTTCGACATCCTAGGTATTAGTGTGCTGAAATGGACTGGTATTGGCCATTCTGAATTGGACAATCATATGGTCTACTGTGCTGGGAACGACAAATTTGCAAGGAATGGCATTGCATTCATCATCAAAAAGAACATTTCAAGATCTATCCTGAAGTACAATGCTGTCAGTGATAGGATAATATCCATATTCCTACAAGGTAGGCCAGTTAATAAGACTATTTTTCAAATTTATGCACCAACCACTGAGGTCAAAGTTGAAGAAACTGAAGATTTTTAACAACTTATGCAGACTGAAATTGATCAAACATGCAATCAAGATGCATTGAGAATTACTGGTAATTGGAATGTGAAAGTTGGAAACAAAGGAAAAAAAGGATCAGTAGTTGGGAAATATGGCCTTGGTGATAGAAACAATGCTGGAGATTGGCATTGACATAGCCAGTCTTAATTCCTAAATTCACAAGCTGAATACACCTCTGCCAAGAATCCTTGTTGTTAAGATTATTGACAATAAAGTAATTTCAAGCTGAATACGGAAGTTCGCAGTAGTGTTCATTTACACATTTTGACACATCCCCTCCTGCACACACACACTGTTTTCTCTTACTAATATTCCTTTATTAATGTGGATGGCCTCCTGTGGGTTCCTCCTATTCTTCTGGAATCACTGCTAAGTATTAGCTAATATGAGCATTAAGATGACATTACAGTCACTGAATTGCATGTGTACATGCTCTTTGTTGTGTTATTCACCTAGCACAGTGCTTGGAACATAGTGCATAGTAAATGTTTGTTTAATGATATAATGAATTTATTTACCCATCTTTCATGTGATTGGAGAAGACCAAGAAATATTTAAGTTACATTAAGCAACATTTTTAGTTTTATAGAGATTTCCCATTGATTCAATGGAAAACAGTTCTCAACCCAGCTCTGCCACTCACTAATTTATGGTTTTGGACAAGTTCTTTAATTTCTGTGGGCCACACTCTGCATCTACACATTGAAGAAATTGGACCACATGGCATCTAAGATCATTTCAAATCTAAGATTCAATGATTTTTTAGGTCACATCTGAAAATTTTGTTCTCTTATCAAATTAATTTTACTAACAATAGTTTATTAATTCCTAGAATTCCACAATATGTTTGTGATCACAGACTTTGATATGTAGTAACTTAGAGACCTCCAATCCTCTACTGTTATCTAATGTTGTTAAACTAGAAATTAAAATATAAAGTTCATCAATATTTTACTACTATTTTAATTTACCCTATCTACAATTATTTTTGTTGCATCTAATTAGTAATAAATTTAATAAATTAATTACCCGTATTCTGAGTTTTGTCTCTTTTTTTTGGTCAATAACATATTTAATTGTCCAATTCCTTTTAGACCTAGTCTATTTTTCCACAGGTATAAAGGTCTTTAAGCTTATGCTAATTTACACAGCTATGTGCACATTATTCACAGTTAATAAGTTGATTTTTCTTATTTTAAAAGTCAATAAGTTTTCCAATTTTATTTTATGATTGTGCTTTATTATGAAAATTAAACTAACTCCCATACAATCAAATATTTTGGTATAAAATACACTTCTTTACTGACATTTAAGCTTGTTTTTTCTCATGTTATACTGTTCAATGTTTATGACTGATATAAATGTTGTTGTGATTGTATAATGCTCCTTTGCAAATTATGTTGTTCATTATCCACTGACAAAATATCTTTACTTTAAAATACTGTTTGCGTGTATGTATATTCATTTGCATCTACATTATATTACACTTATGACTTCATACATTTCTCCAAAAACTTTAATATGCAAAATTGAAATAATAAATATGAAAGTAACTGAAAATAATGCACAAATTATTTGAGGTTAGGTATTTTTAAATTACAGACTATATATATAATTTATGAAACATCTTAAGTGTACCATTATTTTGAAATTTCCTTAAAACTTCATAATCTTATACTCCACAATGAATTTATAGGCTAGGAAACATTCCAAGTTCATTTAAATATTGGAAATTAAATAACATGTACTTGCTTTTCTCTATAGGTTCTGGTGTTTGATTTATTTTTCAAGTTGTGGTGACAGATTTTGCTGAGTCATCTGTACTTTTTTGCTTTTTAAGGCATATTTTTGTGAGGTGACAGCTGAGGTCAGAGAATATAGTTAACTCCCGTTCATGCTTGCATGCCATTGGTTAACACGAATATTTAGAGGTATATGGTACACGTTATGCATTTCAATTTCACACATAGCCATTTTTCAAATAAGCATAATATAGAAGTGCCTTCCTCTTATCTCACAGGAAACCTCCCTTTCCTCAGAGAAAGGAAATCTATTCAAAGACCTACCATATGTGAATTCATACTACAGATAGTTTTTACCATATGTGCTATAAGACCAAGATTCCAAGATATTATCAGCTTTAACTCTGAATTTACTGTCCTTTGTCAGTTTAAACTGAGCTCTTTACATTACTGTGAATCGAATGTAACTCATGTGAATTATATACTGAAGGTAATACTTTAAATAAGTGGAGGGTAATTATTCACTCATTTTGTATTCATTGAGGTAACATTAATCATAGTGACTACATTTGGGATTCATATGTAATATAGTCCATAATTCCAAAACTTAAACTATACACCTTGTCTATAGTCATAATCTGCCTGTAAGGTAACTATACTTTGTCAGGCAAGAAGTCATTTTGATGATATTGTGAAAATATATTTTATTCTTATGTTGGGCCTATTACGTGATAATATATTGGTTACACATTAATAAACTACTTACCTCAATCCTGTGACTGACATTCTTTAAACCTCAATAGCGAGTAGTGCTCAGTTTGTGAACAAGAGTAGAGAGAGATCAATGTTGACCTAAGATAATTTTCCTTTGGCAGTTATTTTGGGGGTCAATGATAGCTCAAAAATTTCACTAATCTTGGAAGGCAAATCAATTCTAATTTTTAAAAATCATATTTAATTTTAATAATGACCTGCTTCAGTTTTAAACAAAGAGCTTACTGTAAACCATTTAAGAAGATTCACAGATATAGCTTTAGTAATAATTTGAATATACCTGTAACATCAGCAACCAAAAAAGGATGTAAAAATTGGGCCAATAGTCCATAGAAAAGTATTCTCACCTTTTGCAATTTGCCCCTTGTTTAAATTCACAGAGTTTTGTTTCTGCCATACCATCTTTATAGAAGAAGCTTTAATATCAACCATCAGTGAAGTGATTTGAATTGTGTTGGCATTGGAGACTTACGTAGAAATTCAAGAGGTAGATTAGAAAGCAATTGCAATCAAAAGATTGTTTTCCGCAAAGTTCTTTTAAATTATGTATAAATGACATTTGGATTCTGCTGTTTGAAGTTTATAATTTGGATAGCTATTTAAATATTAATGAGTTGTTTGAGAAGTTTTACCAAACAGATAATGACCAGTCAGACCAACTGCATAAGCATCTTGAGAAGGATGTGGGGTACTTGAACATTTTAACTCAATGTTTCTACCCTCTAATATAGTATGTTATTTATTACATTCTAATGTCCAATTAGTGCATGGAAGTCTATTGAAATGTCATTCTCAGGTCTTTCAAATGCCATTTATAAAAACAGAGCAACTTAGTGTAACGGTCTTCTCAGCAATAACTATGTTCTAGCAAAACATTTTTAATCTGTTTGGGAGCTCATTCATGCAAATTAAGATTATAAACGGAAACTCTAGGGAAATAGTTATTGACAAATAATGAATTATTCAAAATACAGTGAAAAGGGAAAGTAAGCGAAAGGGAAAATGAAGAAATCTATTGATTGACATGGTTTTAAACAGTGACTATAATTCCACAGCCCAAAGAAAAAGAGAGAATACCATACTTTGCTTCAGAGATAATGTTTATCTATACAACTAATAATTATAGGGGTCTTTTGACAACTATTTTTATTACTTTGTCGAAGAAAATATCCAACTTCAGTAATTCAGCAATTACTGAGGGATCTGAATTCTATTCTAATTTCTTTTTAATTATGATTTATCAACTTAACTATTATTCAAGGAACATGGTTTCACCATGTTCAAACAGATTCTATGAGAGTTAAAATGCGATTATATTGTGTAAGCATAATCTTAACCATAAGAATCAGCACAAAGCTGGTTCCTATGAGGCAGAGGTCAAATACATCCCATTCTCCAACTTCTCCACCAGTTACTTCACCAGCAGTTCCCCCATGACGCTTTTTCTCTGTTTCATTCAGTAATTCATTGCAATGATCACAGAGAACTCAAGAAAACATCGTATATGCAAAAACAACTTTAATATAACACAGAAGGATATAAACAGAAACAAAGATATGCCTAGGGTGAGGTTCAAGAGGGAGTCCCAGCACGGGGCCTCAGCATCTCTAGTGGACCTTTTGATGTCTCAGAGAAGAACCCACTCACCCTTCCCGAAAACCAATGTTCATTCTTACCCATCAGGAATCTTTCAAACAGAAATATCAATGACATCCTTTGGTAGGCTTGACTACGGGCCATTCCTCTCAGTTGGCTCCTGCCTTCTCCTCGTCTACTCCAGAACTGGCCCTGCTCTAGGACTCCCCCTGTTCTGCAGGTGGCCCCTGCTCTGTCAGTATCCCCTTGCTCTGGGCTCCTCAGCTCTCAGAGTGTTACAGCTCTCTACTGGGATGCAGCCTTTACACTGTGCTGCTACTGTCTCGTTGTCTCTGCCTTATCTAGTACCATTTCAGCCTCTGCCTCCATTACCGTCACAGATCTACCCACTCTGGGAGGTTCTCAATGCATGGCCCTGTGTCCAAAGGATACACTCCCCTCCTGGCTCTCACTGATCAGGAGGCTTCATCTAAGCCTCTGTGTTCTAGGGTTTTTATGAGTCAACAGGCTGGCCCCCCAGACAATCCAGGGACATGTCAGATGCTGGTGGGAGTCCCCAGCAAATCTTGATAGAAGCGAGATCATACGGGGCTCAGCAATCAGGAACAAAAGGCCAAGTTGCTTTTCGGTATGATGATTCCACATAATGTAATTCCAGATCTTTGCAATGTGACTGTATCAATTGGCTTTTATTATGTAGCAATCACCTTGAAATTTACTGGACTAAAACAGCAACCATTTATTTAACTCATAGTGTTGTAGTTTGAAAATTTTTGATGGCCTCAGCTGAATAGTTTTTTTGGTCTTGATTTTGTATTAGTTTCCTATGGCTGCATAACAAATTACCATAAAGTGTGTGGGTTAAAATAGAAATTTATTCTCTCACACTTCTGGAGGTACCCATTGCTGTTGAGTCAATTCCAGCTCATGGCGACTCCATGTGTTACTGCTCCATAGGGTTTTCTTGGCTGTAATCTTTACAGAAGCAGAAGACCAGGCCTTTCTTCTGCAGTGCTACGGGCTGGGTTCAGACCACCAACCTTTAAGTTAGTAGCTAATCGCAAACCACTTGCACCATCCAGGGACCATCTGGAGGCTAGGAGTCTGAAATCAAGGTGTTGGCTGGGCCATGCTCCCTCTTTGTGGCAGTATAACTCCAATCTCTGCCTCTCCATGGCCATCTTTTCTCTGTGTCTGTCTGTCTTGGTGTCAATTCTTTTCTTTTTATAAGGACACCAGTCATATTAGATTAGAATATGCCCTATTCCAGTATGACTTCATATTAACTAATTACATCTGCAAAGATTCTATTTATAAATAAGGTTACATTCACAGGTACCAGGGGTTAGAACTTTAACATACCTTTTGGAGAGCAGAATTCAGTCAATAACAGTCCACAGTCTGCCCTCCACAAATTCAAGTCCTTCTCGTACGCAAAATACATTCAATTCATGCCAGCATCTCTAAAAGTCTTAACCTAATCCAGTATCAATTCTAAATCCAAAACCTCTTCTAAATATAATCAACTCAAAAAGTCTCTAATCTCGTCTTCTAAATTATCTAAATCAGGTATGGGTGAGACTCTGGCTATGATCCATCCTAGGGCAAAATTCCTCTCCATCTGTGGACCTGAGAAACTAGAAATCAAGTTATACGCTTCCAAAATACAATGGTGGGACAGGCATAGGATAGACATTCTCATTTCAAAAGGGAGAAATTGGAAAGAATAAAGAAGTCACAGATTCCAAGCAAGTCCAAAACACAGCAGGGCAAATTCCATTAAATTTCAAGGCTTGAGGATGATACTGTTATGGATTGAATTATGTCCCACAAAAATATGGGTTGTAAATTCTAACCCCTATACCTGTGGTTACAATCCCATTTTTAGAATGGGTTTTCTTTGTTATGTTAATGACACCATATCAGTGCAGGATGTGTCTTAAATCAATCTCTTTTGACATATAAAAGAGCAGATTAAGCAAGCAAACAAGCAAGCACAAACTGAGGGGAAGACACACATGATTGCCAAGCAATCTAGGAAAAGAAGCTGAAAAGAGACGAGGACCTTCCCCTAAAGCGGACAGAGAGAAAGAGAGAGAGCCTTCCGCTAGAGCTGGCACCCTGAATTCGGACTTCTAGCCTCCTAAACTATGAGAAAATAAATCTGCTTCTTAAAGCCACCCACTTGTGGTATTTCTGTTATAGCAGCACTGGATGACTAAAACAAATATTCTGTGGACCTATCCACCCTCTAACCCCACAGAGGCCCCATTGGTCTCAGACTTTGGGACTGCGGAGTCCCTGTTTGGCTGTGAGTAGCCCAGAGCTGAGGTGATCCCTGCAACTCAGCCCACAGCAGCAGCTCCAACTGCTTGGTCTGTGGGTGACAGTTCCATTCTCTGAAACGAATGCCAGTGGCTCTGCCCTCTTTAACAGGCCCCGAGTCTCAGTGTCATTCTTCCCTTTTCTTGAAGGGTAACACATGTTCACAGCCAATTATCTCTATCAGCCCATTTCCTGTGATGGCAGTCAAAATGTCTTTTTTCCTTTCATTTTTTCTCTGTCCCCTTCTGTCCAAGCTGGCAGTGGTTGTGCCGCAATAGTTGACTGGACCTACAAGTCACATGGCTAATTTCCTCAGCAAATGCTTCATTGACCACACCCTTGATGTTCTCTCCAGAGCACACTTTCGCATACTTTACAATATGGATCAGCTGAGAATTTTCAAAATCTCCATTTCTGGTTTCTTTTTGCTTAAAAATTTACCCCTCCTGGGTGGAGGGCTGTGGGGACTATGGTCTCGGGGAACATCTAGCTAAATTGGCATGACACAGCTTATAAAGACAATGCTCTACATTCTACCTTGGTGAGTAGTGTCTGGGGTCTTAAAAGCCCGTGAGTGGCCATCTAAGAT
>NW_004443968.1:21574388-21616406 GCF_000243295.1 Trichechus manatus latirostris
ACCTTCCTGTCACATTTTACTATAAGCAGCAAGGAGAAACAAGGAAGTAGTACCCTCCACACTTTGCTTGTAAATCTCCTCGACTGGATATCTAAGTTCATTGCTTGTAAGTTCTACCTTCCACAAAACATTCTAATTCAGCCAAGTTTTATGACATTTTATAACAAAGATAGCCTTCCCTTCAATCTCCAGTAATGTGTTACTCACCTCTGCGCTCACCAGTAGTACCTTTAACATTCATATTTTAGAACACTCATGACTATATATGTATGTATTCCCTAAGACCATAAAATATTTCTCTATTTCTCTCCTCACTCTTTCCTGAACCCTCACAAGAATAGCCCTTAATGTCCATAATTCTACTGTCTCTTCAAAGCAATCTAGGCTTTTTTTTTATCAAATGTTTCAAAACGCTTTTAGTCTCTACCCATTACCGAATTCCAGAGTCACTTGTACATTTTCAGGTATTTGTTACAGCAACACCCAGTACCAAAATCTCTCAGTCAGTGTTCTCTGAAGAAACAGATCCAATATAGAGAGATAGCAGAAGAGAGGAATATATGCTTATTTTAAGGAATTTGCTCACATGATTGTGGGGGATACAAAGTCTGAAATCTGTAGGGAACACTGGCAGGCTGGAAACTCAGGAGAGAGTTGATGCTGCAGTCCTGAATTCAAAATTTGTAAAGCATTCTGGCAGGCTAAAAACTCATGCAGGATTTCTGTGTTACAATCCGATGTTGAATTCTTTCTTCTCTTGGAAATCTCAATTTTTGCTTTTAAGACCTTCAGCTGATTAGATGAGACTCACTCACATTATTGAGAGCAGGCTTCTTTACTTGAATTCAAGGGATTGTTAATCACACATATAAAGTAATGTTATAGCAACATCTAGAGTAGTGTTTGACTAAATAATTGGCCTCCATAGCTGTCATGAATTGAATTATCTCCCCCCAAAAATGTGTGTATCAATTTGTCTGGGCCATGATTCCCAGAATTTGTGTGGTTGGCCTCCATTTTGTGATTGTAATTTTATGTTAAAGAGGATTAGGGTGGGATCCTAACATGACCTTTCCCCAAGTCACATCCCTGATCCAATTTAAAGGGAGTTTCCCTGGGGTGTGGCCTACACCACCTTTTATCTCTCAAGAGATAAAAGGAAAGGGAAGCAAGCAGAGAGTTGGGGACCTCATACCATCAAGAAAGCAGTGCCAGGAGCAGAGCGCGTCTCTCTGCGCAGAGAAGCTCCTAGTCAGGGGGAACATTGATGAGAAGGCCGAGAGAAAGAAAGCCTTCCCCTGGAGCTGACACCCTGAATTTGGACTTTTAGCCTACTTTAGCGTAAGGAAATTAAATTTCTCTTTTGTTAAAGCCGTCCACTTGTGGTATTTCTGTTGTAGCAGCACAAGATGCCTAAGACAGAAATTTGTACCGAGAGAGTGGGGTGCTGCTCTAACAGATGCCTAAAATGTGGAAGCGGTTGTAAAACTGTGAATGGATAGAGGTGTGGCAGAGAACCTGCAGCAGCAGAGAAAGAGCAGTGGCAGAGAACCAACAGCAGCAGAACCAGGAGACCAGTGCGAGATGGCGCTGGAGCCGACCCACGAAGCGAGACAGCTGAGTGCCTCTGTGCGGGAGGCTTCCTGGTGGAGTGGGGTGCCTCCGGGCACTAATCAGTGGAGCTAGGCTTGCCAACCCACAGAGCAAAGGAGCTGACTGCCTGTGCGCAGGAGGCTTCCTGGCATAGAGGGGTGTCTCCAGGCACTTATCAGTGGAGCTAGACTTGCCAACCCACGGAGCAAGGGAGCTGAGTGCCTGTGCACAGAGGCTTCCTGGCATAGAAAGGTGCCTCCAGGCACTTACCGGTGGAGCTACAAAGCTTTGGAACACCTGCCCCAGTAGGGCAGATGCGGCGTGAGGCCCGAGGGCCAAGAGGTCATAGGAAGCAGAAGCTGAAGAGACTAGGGACACAAGAAGCCTAGCTGCCTCAGTCTCAAAAGGTATGGCCATGACCTCAGGGGTTTCAAAGGGTGGAGCAATGGCCTCTGGTGCTTCTAAGGGTGGAGTCCCCACTCAGACGGACTGAGAGAATGGTCCCCCTAAAGCCAAGGGAGCAGAGTTGCTGTCCCAGTGGGCCTGGAAGGCAGAGCTGAAGCCCAGGGCCAAGGGGTCTCCACTCAAAATCTGGAGAGTGTGGCCAATACCTAGAGTCTTGTGTAAATTGTCTCTGAGAACAGAGGATTATTTTCAAAGCCTTGAGGGCTAATGTAATGTGTTCTGCTGACTTGCTTGGTGCCTGTTATCACTTCTTTTCTTCTAGTTTCTCCCATTTGTAATGGAAATGTCTAGCTTGTGCCTGTTCTGCCATAGTACCTTTGGAAGCAGATAACCTGTATTCTAGATTTTACAGATGAAGAGGAATTTTTGGATTTTGGACTTAGAATTAAGACTTTGGCTGTGATATGATGGAGTGAATATGTTTTGTGTGTTGCAAGGATGTGATTTTTTGGGGGCCAAAGGGTGGAATGTGATGGATTGAATTATGTCCCCCCAAAATATGTGTATTAGTTTGGCCGGGCCATGATTCTTGTTATCCTGTGGTTTTCCTATATGTTGTAAATCCTATCCTTCTATGATGTTAATGAGAGAGGATGGGCAGCAGTTGTTAGTAAGACAGGACTCAGTCTACAAGATTAGATTGTATCCGGAGGTAATGTCTTAAGATATAAAAGACAGAAGTGAGCAGAGAGACAGGGAGACCTCATACCATCAAGAAAGTAGTGCCGGGAGCAGAGCGCATCCTTTGGACCAGGGTCCCTGCGCAGAGAAGCTCCTAGTCCGGGGGAACACTGAAGAGAAGAAGGCCGATGGAGAAAAAAAGACTTCCCCTGGAGCTGATGCCCTGAATTTGGACTTTTAGCCTACTTTAACTGTGAGGAAATAAACTTCTCTTCATTAAAACCATCCACTTGTGGTATTTCTGTTAGAGCGGCACTAGATGACTAAGATAATAACCTAACTAAATTCACACATGAAAGTAAATATCACAATTGGGCTTGCCTAGGTATCTGCAGTCATCTGAAAGATCAGCTGGGGCATGGATATTCTAGGTTGGCATCAGCTAGGAAGGCTTACCTCTGTTTCAGAGGCAAACCATGCCAACTGAGGGTATTGTTTTTGTTAGGTGCCATTGAGTGGATTCTGACCCATAATAACTGTATGTACAACAGAAAGAAACACTGCCTGGTCTTGCGCTATCCTCACAATAGTTATGCTTGAGCCCATTGTTGCAGCCACTGTGTCAATCCATCTTACTGAGGGTCTTCCTCTTTTTCCCTAACCCTATACTTTACCATGCATGTCGTCCTTCCCAAGGACTGGTCTCTCCTGATAGCATATCCAAAGTACATGAGACGAAGTGTCACCTTTCTCACTTCTAAGGAGTGTTCTGGCCGTACTTCTTCCAAGAGAGATTTGTTCGTTCTTCTGGCAGTCCATACTATACTCAAAATTATTAGCCAACACCATAATTCAAAGGCAATAATTCTTTAGTCTTCCTTATTCATTGTCCACCTTCCACATGCATATGAGGTGACTGAAAATATCATGGCTTTAGTCAGGTATACCATAGTCCTCTAAGTCATATCTTTGCCTTTTAATACTTCAAAGAAGTCTTTTAAAGCAGATTTACCCAAGGCAATATGTTGTGTGATTTCTTCACTGCTGCTTCCATGAACAATGATTGTCGATCCAAGTAAAATGAAATATTTGACAATTTCAATCTTTTCTCTGTTTATCATAATGTTGCTTATTGGTCCATTTATGAGGATTTTTGTTTTCTTTATGTTGAGGTGCAATCCATACTGAAGGCTGTAGTCTTTGAACCATAAGTGCTTCAAGTCCTCTTCACATTCTGCAAGAAAGGTCGTGTCATCTGCATATCACAGGTTGTTAATGAGTCTTCCTTCAATCCTGATGCTGCGTTCTTCTTCATATAGTCCAGCTTTCTCAGGTTATTTGCTCAGCATACAGATTGAATAAATATGGTGAAAGGATACAAACCTGATGAACACCTTTCCTGACTTTTAACCACACAGTATCATATTGTTCTTTTAGAATGACTGCTTCTTGTTCTATGTATAGGTTCCGCATGAGCACCGTTAAGTGTTCTGGAATTCTCACTCTTCCCAAACTTATCCATAGTTTGTTATGATCCACGTGGTCAAATATTTTTGCATAGTCAATAAAACACAGGTAAACATCTTTCTGGTATTCTCTGCTTTCAGCCAAGATCTGTCTGACATCAGCAATGATATCCTTTGTTCCACTCCCTAGTCTGAATCTTGCTTGAACTTCTGGCAGTTCCCTGTCGATGTATTGCTGCAACCACTTTTGAATGATCTTCGGCAAAATTTTTCTTGTGTGTGACATTAATGATATTGTTAATAATTTCCACATTCTGTTGGATCATCTTTCTTTGGAATAGGCACAAACATGGATCTCTAAGTCAGTTGGCCAGGAAGCTGCTGTCTTCAAATTTCTTGACATAGACGCTTCCAGTTCTGCATCCATTTGTTGAAACATCCCGGTTGTTATTCCATCATTTCCTGGAGCTTGTTTTTCACCATTCCCTTCAGTATGTCTTGGACTCCTTCCTTCAGTACCATTGGCTCTTGATCATATGCTACTTCCTGAAATGTTTGAACATTGAACAATTCTTCTTAGTGCGGTGACTTTGCATATTCCTTCCAACTTCTTTTTAATGTTCTCTGCCTCGTGCAGTATTTTCCCTGTAGAATCCTCCAATATTGCAGCTCAAGGCTTGAATTTTTTCTTCAGTTCTTTCACTTTTAGGAACGTTGAGCATGTTCTTCACTGTTGGTTTTCTAACTCCAGGTCTTTGCACATTTCATTATAATACTTTATCTTCTCGAGCCGCCCTTTGAAATCTTCTTTCAGCTCTTTTACTTCATCATTTCTTCCTTTCACTTTAGCTACTCTATGTGACGTAGTGGTTAAGTGCTACTGCTGCTAACCAGGTGCTCTTTGGAAAATCTAAGGGCAGTTCTACACTGTCCTACAGGGTTGCTGAGTTGGAATCGACTCAATGGCAACGGGTTGGATGTTCAAGAACAAGTTTCAGAGTGTCTTCTGACAACCATTTTGGTCTTTTCTTTCTTTCCTGTCTTTTTAATGATCTCTTGCTTTCTTCATGTATGATGTTCTTGATGTCATCCCACAACTCAGCTGGTCTTCCGTCGTTAGTGTTCAGTGCATCAAATCTATTCTTGAGATGGTCTCTAAATTGAGGTAGAATATACTCAAGGTCGTTTTTTGGCTCTTGTGGACTTGCTTTAATTTTCTTCAGCTTCAACTTGAACTTGCATATGAAAAATTGGTGCTCTGTTCCGTAGTTGGCCACTGGACGTGTTCCCACTGATGATATTGAGTTTCTCCATCATCTCTTTTCACGGACGTAGTCGTTTTGATTCCTGTGTATTCCATGTGGTGAGGTCCATGTGTATAGCTGCCATTTATGTTGTTAAAAAAAAGGCATTTGCAATGAAGAAGTCTTTGGTCTTGCAAAACTCTGTCATGTGATCTCTGGGGTCATTTTTATCACTAAGGCTACATTTTCCAACTACAAATTCTTCTTCTTTGTTTCCAACTTTCACATTGCAATCACCAGTAAATATTAATGCATCTTACTTGCATGTTGATTAATTTCAGACTGCAGAAGTTGGTTAAAATCTTTAATTTCTTCATCTTTGGTATTAGTGGTTGATGTGTAAATTTGAATAATAGGATAGCTTAGGCTTATTCACATGATAGTTATCAGGATTTCAAGAAACTAGTTTGATATCACTCAGAACTAGCTCTGTATCACTTTTACCTCATCCTATTAGCCAAAGCAAGGAAAAAGCCAGTTTGGTTTCTAGGAGTGGAGAAATAGCCTGAAATCTCTTGGCAAGAGAAGCTACAAAGTAAACCTCAAAGGACATACATATATGGTGATGTGAATGATTATGATATTTTTGCCATGGCATGATAAGTAACCCTCCCCTTCACACTTTCCATGTTTAGCATGTCGTCAGGTTGACTCAAAACTGCTGGCAGAGGCTTTGTTGAAAACACAATTTGTCTTGGAATCTGATAACTTTCATTTTCCTGAAGCCATTTTATCCTTGTTACTTTATTTTGAATATTTTCTGGGGGAGGGCAAGTTGGGGAATGGTATTTGAAAATGTTAGATGAAGGCAATCAATTCTGAAAATTATTTATTCCATTTTTTTTTCACATTTATGCTGTTTCCATGGGTATATTGAAGTTGTAGTCTATGGTTTATAGAATGTGATATTTTCCCTTCTGGAGTTTATGTTGCGTTTCTGTCTGTATAGAACAATAACTATATTGTTTAAAGCCCTAGTGCATGTGTTTGGGAAGGCAATAGTCCTCTGATTGCTTGTCTAGTGGTAGATGATAAGATATTAAGTTTGTAGCTATCATTAATATTTTATGGATAATAAATGACTAAACTGATCTAAGAACCTAAAGATTTGTAAGGTTTGTATTACTTAGTTGTAGAAAATTTGCAATAAAATTTAATGCATGCAAAAGCAAAGTGCCAAGCAAAGAATCTACACTGTTCCTCCAACATGAAGGGATGAGAGATAACAATTATGAACCATAAAAAGATCACATGCCACATGCTAAAATCTCCTCTAAATATAATCAACTCAAAAATTCCCAAAACTCATTTTCTAAATTATCAAAATAGAGTATGGTAAGACTCTGACTATAGTCCTCCCTATGGTAAAATTCTTCTCCATCCATGGACCTGAGAAACTAGAAAACAAGTTATCTGCTTCCAAAATACAATGGTGAGATTGATGCTGGATTATTTAAACTTTTAGAGATGTTAATATAAGGTGAATGTATTTCGATAATATCCAGTAAATTCTGTACCTCAACAAAATGAATGTTAAAGACATTTCATTCTTTAACCAGTATACAAAGATTTATCCTTCTAACTTCTTTATATTGGTTTGTGGTGGGTAGTTTCCTAGGTAACAAGGTAGAAATCATGGAATCTCCTTTTTCTATTTCTTCTCCTTTCCTACACTTTACGTCAGAAACTACATCATCTATTCATTAAGTTAAACCTGTTTTTGTTCATAAACTCCCTTGTATGTTAAGCTTTTGGTATGACATAACAATCTCATGGATTTATGGGCTCATTATGCTTCGTTTCTTTCTTTTATTTATTTATTTAAGTTCTATTTTGCCTTTGTACTCAATTTCTATATTGATTTCTTCCTTTCCATTGTCTCTTCTACTAGTCTAGATTATTGTATTAGCCTCCATGTTTTCCCTCTTTTATAGTTCTCTTTTGTGAATAAATATTACTGAAATAATGTCGATTTTATTACAGTACAATTTAAAATCTTCACTGACCTCCTCCATACACCAAAACTCTACTGCAACACCAGTCAACATTTCTTATCTTATAATTTATATTTTTGCAATTTTAATAAAATCATTCCAGTTTTAACCTGTGTTTTTCTAAACTTATTAATAAAAAATTATTGATTAAATATCTGTTTATCTATGGGTAAGAAACATAGATATTTATCTATGAGTAAAACAGTGATAATTATACTAAGGAAGACACATATAAGACATGGTGTCTGAAATCTAAATAGTTATGCTTTGTTAAAGAAGATAGAATTTTGTGTAGAACATTATCAGTATCATTAAAACCATAAGGGAGAACACTTAAGATTCAAAAGACCAAGAGACTACATTTAGCTGGGGAGTTCCAGAAAGAAAGGTTAACACTTCAATTGCTTTTCTTCATGTTTGGTTTATTGGCCAACCAGACTTAAATCTTAGTTAATTATATTCTTGAAAATGCAATAATTCTATGTACCACAATCCATTTTTATTTCAATATCAACTGCTTTTTACGAATTTTTTCAATTACAATTTTGAATTACAATCGAAAACATTTGCAATGATGTTACTTAATGATCACATATAACAATCCATAAAATTCATTGCACCTTGAATTCTGTGTCAAAAAAATGTCTGTGTGTAACCACCCATAAATATCCCTATTTCTGATGGCAGGGGCTCTTAAAGAAACTTCATATGGTCCATGGTCTAAGCTCTAGATAATCAGAGTTTCTGCCCACCCCCCACCCCCAACCACTCTTCACTTTGCCCAAGATTGAGAGCCAGCTTTACTTTCTCCGTATGACTGCCTGATCGTGACTCAGGGCTAAGCCAGAGCACACAATGTTTACACTATATGAGGGAAATGGAAAGACGTGTATATATGTAGTGGGGGAGGGAGGATTTATAGTTTGGGAAATTTTTACTTTTTACTCTGCACCCTGCTATCTTCTCTATAATCTTACAATGGCCATGTATTGTTTTTATAATTGAAAGAAAAATGAAATAAAAATTAACAAAGCAGTTAATTCCCATTTTATTTCTATCATCTTGAAACTTTATTCTACATTTTTTGAAATATCCACAAGCCTTTACAGTCTTGAGATTAACATCTTTTTTCTTTTAATACTAGGAGTAATTATTTCTATTAATTCTCCAAAATTTTTCTAAAATAAGTATCTTTCTGTTATGTTCATCTGGATATAATTTTGTGGCTCTCAAGGGGATGATCTGTCTTTATTAAACCACTTTCAAACTCTTTCTAATCACGTTCCTCAAATTTTAAACCAACTAACTTGTGAAAAATTATTGATAATGAACTATTCCTTTCCTTTGTTTCCTAATATCTATGATTATCAAAAATTTGTATATAGGGAATACAATATATATATGAATTACTCTTTTTTAAGTAGAATTTTTAGCTTAAAATTCTTTATAAATTATCAGAGGAAAACAATTCAAGGATTTGGAACAAAAAATCATACTCCTATCAAACTTCATTTCTCATTTCCCTGAAATATATTAATGTATGACTTTGCTGTTGCAAGTTTCTCTTCTTATCTACCTTATCACTTCTATCTGTGGAAATCCTATAGATGCCTCAAGATTTCATTTACAAGTCACTTCTTTCTTGAAGGATTTCTGAATGAATATTTTTATCCATTAGCTTATGAGGTGTCCTGGTGTTGCAGTGGTTAAGAGCTCAGCTGCTAACCAAAAGATCAGCAGTTTGAATCCACCAGCTGCTCCTTGGAAACACTATGGGGCAGTTCTACTCTGTTCTATAGGGTCACTATGAGTCAGAATTGACTTGACAGCAATGGGATGAAGATTACCTTATAATAACACATAATGCAAAAACTCAGTGGCTTACAATCATAAAGACTTATTTTTCATATTGTATGTCCATTGTGGGTCAGCTACATACAACTCAGCTCCATGTGCTTTAGAAGACAAAACAGCCTATATCTGGGATCCTGTTAGTCTTCTAAAAGAGTTATAAGAGAAACATTAGAAATCCAAGATAGTTTTTATGCTTTTAGTTGAAATTTATGTATGAACTTCTGTTCAAATATTATTAATCTAAGCAATTCACATGGCCCACTCCAAGGTCAACGTCATAGGAATGCATAAATTTCCACAGGGAGACATATAATAGGTTAGAAGGCCAAGCATGATGTTAAGAGAATTTGGTAAGTATAATCCACAACCTGAGGTGGACAGCAAATATCTTGAAGAATAATACAGTCTATAGTACTGATCACTGTAATGAAGGTCAGAGATGGGAACAATTCAAAATTTTTAATTTTTTTTCCTGTGTTCTCATCAACTTTGTTAGTGTTTCCTAAAATTACTTAAACCTTATTGGATATTTGTCTTTATTCATGCCATTCACATATTTTCTTTACCTTTCCTTCACAATTCCCTTTTTAAAAATACCACCCATTCCTCAGGAACTCAACCAAATCTCATGCTTCCTTGAAGGCTTCCATGATATACCAAACTTATAGATGACCCATTTCTTCTTTGAACTGATGAATATTGATTTTTGGCATTAACTGTATACAGCTCTCCAAAATAGTTTTGTGTTTTCTCCCAAGTCAAACATATAGTAATGTCCTTGATAAGACTGGAGCCTGGACAAGTTTTCCTCCATTATGTAGAAGAAAATCTAACTGAGTTTTCTGGCTGCAATACTCCCTGCTACCAGTACAAGAGACTTTTCCTTTTCTGTCCGTGATAGAATGTGAGCAAATCCATTACTTCTAAAAGTAGCTATTACTTTTAATTTTGTATTCACCTCTCCCAATACAAGCTTGGTGTATACAGAAATCCATACCAGCCTCTTGTTGTTCTCAAATATTTCACCGAATGTGTCAGTAGATAATCTTGGAGGTTAAAAAAAAAAGAAATACTAACCTCTAGTTAGTGATCTATCATATTAATAAAATAATACATATTGTATGATTTGAGTTACTTGCTTCTGTCCTACTTTTTGAAAAGAATAATATTTGCATGTCATAGGACATAAGGTAAGAAAACCACTTAGGTAAAGACTGTTACAGAAATCACTGGAAGAGAAGTCTCATATGGAAAATTATGCTCATAAGAGTAAAATGCTTTATAGATTCAAGTAGGAAGAGATCAGAGAAGCATTTATTTAACTAGGCAATAAGAAATTGCAAATAAGGAGAGAGGGGTCCATGGCCGAAATTTTGAATGTGGTGATATGAGAAGACCCAATTCAGAGAAGAAAATGTGAAACTATTTAACAAAATGTAAAAGGCAATGATTTACCATAGCCATTAAATTACCTTCATATCACATATTATGTTGTTCTTTTAATTGAGTACAGAGAAAAAGATCAGAGTGATAATTTTTGGAAAAATTAAAAGTATCTGACAGAGAGGGTTTGAAAACATTGTCTATTTTATCATTTCATGTGTAGTCCCTATTGAAAAGGCAAAAATGACATTGATTATTTTAATGAAGCCAAACCAGACTAAATTAAATAATTATCTGTCTTTTGCACAGTATAATTAATTAATTGTTAATATTAGATGAAATTTTCAGTTACACTTCAATCAGAAGTTGGGATAAATTATTTAGGACTTAAAATATATATTATATATATATATATATCTATATATGTTTACTTTCAGGAAGTAAACTTGGCATTTTGAACTTACATAGTGAAAGGAAAAAAACAGGGACTAGATGGATGAGAGATAAAGCATGTAGAAAATCAATCAAGAGGCAAGTTCCCTGACATCTGTCAGAAAAGAAATTTCAAAGAAGTTGAAGGCTAAAGCAAGGTAGCAAAGAACGTAAGCTCAGTTTAACAACTTAAACTTTGAAAATAAATGACTTTTTTGAAGTAGCCATAGTAAAGGACTGCTGTGGACTTTCTATCCTGCAGCACTTTGGAAAATTGACTTTCTCCCATATCAGTTCTTGTTGTTTGGGTGGGGCTGATGCCAACCATATCTCAATTCCTATTCCTGGCCTTGTCTATTAGAATACTACCTCCCCAAAACAGAGGGATGGCATCTTGGATATATACATATATATATATATATATATAACTAGGCCAGTCTAATGAGAGCCACGCTTTGCATTTTCTGTAAACTACCAGAAAAGTGGAACTCTCTTGTCTCTAGAAATGTTAACCAGAAAATTGGAGATGCCAGTAGAGATTGTCATGACCATATTGCAGAAGAATACTGAGAATGGAGCCAATGTAGAGGAAAGAAGAGCTAAGAGAAGGAGAGAAACATTACAACATTATTAGCTGTGTGTTCCTATTGTCATTTTATAGAAGAATAAACTGAAGCTCAGATATTTAATTTTCCAAGTTATTCTACCAGATTTCAGTAGCTGAATCAGGATGAAAAGTTAAGGCTGAATGATTCTAGACTTGTAGTTCGTTTATGTGGCCTTTTTGCCATTGTCCTTAGAAAAAAACAGCTTGAGAGATTTTTTTCCCTAAGCCCTGAGGAGTAACCTTTGCCCTAGTTTTCTATCCCAGAGGGTTTGTTACTTTTGTCCTGGTTGATTGACATTTTCTGGGTAATCTGTAAACAACTGTGGTTTGATAATTTTTATCTGGCCCTGGGCTGCAGCCTGCCCTGTGATTGGTCTATTTTACACACGTTGCAGCAATACTTATGCAAATGGAGTGACTATAGCCTACTATGCAAACGAGGTACCTGTGGCCTACTAAGAGGAGATTGTTCAGTTTTTGGACCTGGTGGCAGGGCAGTGCCTTGCAATTCACAAGGCAGTTTGCTTCTATATGCAGTCAACCACAGTGGTTTCATTCAGAAAGGAAAAAGCAGATAAAAGAAGGAGAGGAGAAGAGGCAAGAAGAGAGAAGAAGCAGAGATGGAGGAGACAAGGAACCTCCCAGAAGAGCTTAACACGGATCTAGGGCTATAACACTGAAGACAGCAACAGGCCCAGAAAGGGCCCTGTAGCAGAGCTAGCAGTGAAGGACCTGGAAGGGGCCTTGCCACAGAGTTAGTAGTGACAGATGGCAGGGCCAAGAGACCTGTTCTGAGGGGGCTGAAAGGAGGCCTGTCCTCAGTGATTTGAGAAAAGGCCTGTCTTGAGGAGGCTGAGACGAGGCCTGCACAGCTGAGAGAGGGTGTGCGCAGCAGAGAAGAGCCTTCTTGCTCACATGGCTGAGAGGAGCTGGGAGAGCTGTCCTGCACTGAAGATGGGAGGGATGTGCTCTGCACTTTGGGAAGCCTTCAGACTTTGCCTACACACTTCCTGATCCAGATTCTGAGCTGTAGACTGTTGATCCTGATCCTGAGTTGTAACCTGTTACTTCTTTAATAAACCACTTAATTGTAAGTATGGTTTGTGAGTTCTGTGTGGCCATCACAATGAATTATTGAAACGAGAAGAGAAGTAGAGAGTGCCGTGCGAGGAACTGCTGGTGTCAGAATTGGTAAAAAGTTTGGCGAGTGGAGGTATGTCTGACCTCCACCTCATAGGGATCAGTCTTGGACTGATCTTGATTTACATTATCCCCCCGAAGTTAGACAGGTTCTGATGTTACTACTACTTGCATTTTACAAGACCCTTTTCACTTTTCACCACATGATTCTAATTTTATATATGCTCTTTCACTTGCTCTGCTCAGAATCTCTGTGGAGTTCGTAAGTTATGTCATAATACGTGTAGAAATGAGAAAAGAAGGAACAAGATAAGGGGACAAATTAAAGTGTATACCCAAAATAACAAAAGAAATAAGAGGCAGGACTGGAACCTATCTCCACATATTCTGATTAAAGAAAAAAAAATCATTTTTTCTGCATCAAACAATCAACTAATTAATTGGTTAAGTATTATTAAACACCTAAAAACAATAATCTCTTTAATAGCCTCAAAGTTAAACAACTTATGGCTCTTGTCTACAAGTAGTTTATAGTTAAGAAGACATTTTGAAAAGTAATATAAAATAGCTTATATATAATAAACTAAACTAGTAAATATAGTCAAATCTATCAGACATTTTGAGAAAAATATAAAAGAACGATTTATCTCACATTAAACTCTTATCCAATCATAACTCATCAAATCTTGACTAGATGTGTATAGCTTAAAGTAAGGATGTGAGCAACGATGGGAAAAAAGAAAGACATCTCTGCCTTCTAAGAACAAAAGAATAAATTAATGTTAAATGTTTTTCTCAGAGCATTAGATTTTAAATTCATAGAGAAGAACAAGTGACTGATTCATCTCTTAAGAGTGCTGAGCAGAGCATTTATTTTTAGTTTGATTCAAGAGAGTTTAACTGTTGATCTAATCACTGAGTCCATCTTTCACTATATTTTAGGAAATTTACATTCTAAAGACACCAGTGGTCTTGATTAGCCTTTAAGCTCCAGGAGAGCAGAAACCCAAATCCATTGCTGTCAAGTTGATTCCAACCCATAGCAACCCTGTAAGAGAGAGTAGATCTTCCCCATAGGGTGTTCAAGGCTATATTCTTCACGGAAGCAGACTGCCACATCTTTCTCCTGCAGTGGGCTTGAACCAGCAACCTTTTGATTAGCAGCTGAGCACTTTAACCACCGTGCCACCAGGGCTCGTTTAGGAGAGGAGAGGTCTTGCCTATTTTTTTTTTTTTTTTAATTAATTGTATTGGTGAGGCTTAGGTTTAGCGATATAAACAAGATAGAAGTTTATTTATCATTCTTGTAAAACATGTCTGGAGGTCTAAATGCTTTAGCCTAGGGCTGGTATTCTGACATGAACAAGAATCCAATGCACTGGGCAGAAAAGGGGGTCTTTCCATCTGAAACCTTTATATAGTGAAACCTGTGATAGCTGTAACTTGATGCAACGGCCTTGTTTTTCTGGGCCTCACAAGTTTTCTGCCTTTGACAGGGAGCAGTCTTTCCACTTTTCTACTCTTAGTTTTAGTGGAAAACATTTGAGTTTTCCTTCTCTGACACATTTCTGCCTTACATAATTCCTGGTTTTCGCAAGATTTGCTGTACCATCTTCCCAGAGGAAGTCTGTTATGGACTGAATTGTGTCCCCACCCCCACCCCCCCCAAAATATGTGCTGAATTCCTGGCCCTTGTAACTGTGCATGTGATCCTGTTTTGGTATATATTGAGGTCATAACAGTGTAGGGTGGATCCTAAATGTAACCACTTCTGAGTTATTAAAAGACCAGGAAAGACACAGAGACACACGGGGGAAGACAGACACCATGTGAGGATCATCTGCAAGCCAAGGAAAACCAAGGAGCCACGCAAGTCCCAGGGCTCCTGACAAGGAAGGGATCAACACAGCTGAGACTTTGATTTGAACTTTCAGCCTCTAGAACTATGAGAAAATAATATTCTGTTCTTCAAAGCCACCTACCAGTGGAACTTATGTGATAGCAGAACTAGTTAACTAAGATAAAATCCCACACATTTTCACTTAGGTTTCAAAGACCAGAACTTAGAAAAATGACCACACAGTTACAAGAAAACCAAAACACCAAACCCATTGCCGTCAAGACGATTCTGACTCATAGCGACCCTATAGGACAGAGTAGAACTGCCCCATAGAGTTTCCAAGGAGCACCTGGTGGATTCAAACTGCCGACTTTTGGTTAGCAGCCGCCGTAACATTTAACCACTATGCCACCAGGGTTTCTTTAGTTACAAGGGAGGATAGAAAATGTCTTTTTTTTTTTTTTCTCCAGGCTGCAGTAAATCCAGGGGAAAAAAACAAGAACAACAATTTCTATACCTAAAAGAGAGAGTAAATGCTGGAGTTGTCAGTTAGTCTTTGCTACAATCGCTATCTTGAGCGCCTAGCTAAATGGCAGGCATTACACAGGCCCTCATTCTAACAGTTTTCCCAGAGTTCTTTCGTCTCTTCAGACCTTTGCACTTGGGTCTTCACCCTCAGAAAACACTTCATCCCTTGCCTATTTACTCGAAGGAAGGACTATTCTTCCATAGCTCTTAAATGGGAACGGAACAAGTGGCTTTCACCATGTTAGTCCTCGTTACAATACCAGGCTTGCATGGAGAGAAACAAAAGAAGTTCTTTAAAAATCACTGATATTGAGCCACAATGCTCCTTGACATAGCAACTAAAAGGTAAACTGAACAGGCATCTTTTTTATTATTTAAATCATATTGTCATTCCCGAGTAAGTCAGCTGGTTCCTTGTAAAGAAAGGTTATAAAAGGTCCTCAGAACCATCTTTAATAATACATTCAGACATTCTCTTCTGTTTTTGACCTTGATTTTTATTTCTGAAAAGGTTTACAGGATGCATTAGCTGTGCACACAAGGACTTTTTTTCCCCCTCCTTTTATGCTTAATGGTTTTCCTCCATGAAAAAGTGCTAGAGGGTGGCTATTCAAGCATAATATGTCTTAAATCAAAATGTTCCTCATTTACCTCTCTAAATTACTTGTTTTATTAATTTCATTCATACATGAAACATATATTAATAGTAACCATGAGTTCTATGTTGCACTAAGTTCTGGGAACACACACATACACACACACACACAAAAAAAAAACTATGTCTTAGCTCTGTATGGACCTTACATTGTAGTGGGAAAGAAGGCATAAAATAAGCAAACCCACTAATGGATATATTTTTCACAAATTGTGATAGTTCTATAAAGCAAGAGTTCTATAAAAAAGAAAAATATGGAGAAGACATAGAATTTGCAGAGATGGTCTCCCTCTGAGGAAATAACATTTGAGCCACTTTCTGGAGGATGAGTAGGAGGAGTTAGCCAAGAGAGAAACACAAGAGGAGTATCCAGGCAAGAGGATAAGAGTATTTTCAATGGAAAGAAGATGAGGTGAAAAAATGTGTCCACTCATTCAACAAACACTTATTAATCACCTACTCTAAGCAAATAGCATAATAGTAAGACATTGATGGTGCCTGGCCCAGTGGTGTATCTACAGAAAATAGTGCCTATGGCAATTAATTTTAAATTGCTGAATGATCTCCCATAGCTGGAAATGGAAACTGTGATGGCCAATAGAAACTACTCATTGGTGCCCCCCCCCAGATGTCACCCAGGGCACGTACTGTACCTGCCATACCCTAGATATGTCTCTTGCCCGGTCTGGCCTGGCCCTATAGCACACAAACGTATCTTGCACAGTTTAAATAAAGGAGAGGGGTAAAAATTTACATTAGGTATGTACAAATGTGCTTAAACAAAACTGGCTAAAAGATGTACTTGGATTACGTTTAATTTTCTTCACTCCAGGACACATTGTAGTGTCACATCAAATTATATGCTTAATTATTTTAATCATTAATGGTTTTTTATGTGTAATGTATGAAGACAGAGATAAAAGTATTTGTATAATGATTTCATCCATCAAATTCTATGTATTTATTTCAAATTTAAATAAGATGTTTCCACAGGATTTAGCCTCATATTGAGACTTTTGCACTGAAGTCTTTCTAAAGGTGGCTAAAATAAGTCAATGTGGTCTCTATGAGAAATTACAATAAAGCAGCATTTTGGAACTTTTGACTAAATATTTAAGTTTATTTAAAGTTCTATAAAAACTCAGGACTTCTAATTTCCTGCATTAAAAAAAAAACAAAACAAAACTTCATCTTATAACCCTCTGTAAAACTGGAATTACTTTTTTCACCCACAGCTGTTAAATTAGGGTGGAATTTAGAAATTATTAAAATGTTTACATTGTGACTAGAATGTGACCCTCCTGGGAAGGGTCAAAACACACCTGGGTGCTGTGAGTGCATCTGGAGACTACACAATGAGGCTAAAGGAGCTTATCCCCAGCCTGGTGTGAGAAAGGGGCTCATAGACATGTGTGGCTGTGGCCCCAGACCCAAAAGTACAAAATGGTCTGCTCTGCAGGCACCTGTCTGACTTGAATTTCCCCCATTTGCTCATGAACATTAATTAGTTAATCAGGCTGAGGTAGTATTGCTGGGTAATCATAGTTAACATGTGTCAAGTAGAACCGGATTAATTCCCAGGCTAGTCATTTCTTATCAGTTTACCGGCACAAACTGGTTTAAAAATCAACTAGTCATCGATGAAGAAGGCCTGGAACAAGGTTTGTTTCAAAGGAGGAAGAAATAAGAGGCTGCTACCTGGTCAAATTATGTTTCTCTTCAACTTCCAGCTGACTTTTAGTTCTAGGGCAAGGCTCTATCATTATATTTATTTAGGGCCTAACCTGTCCCTCTTCCCTCAACTCAGGAAGGCACCTCTTACTCTATCCTGCAGAGGTCATTTAAAAAAAAAAAAAAAACACACAAACAACAACAAAAACTTACAGCTTAAACAATATTACAATACTTATTAGACTACCAAATTTACAATTTTGTGAAAAAATAGAACATTTATCTTTAACTTATCTTTAATGCCTTTGTTACTTGAAAATATTCTGAAAGTAGTACTAATTGATTAAATTACAAACCACTATGGCTGCCTTTTCAGTTTATTATTGTTTTCTGACCTCATTTTCATAAAGAAACGGGACTCAGTATAAAAGTCCCCCCAGACTCCTATTGTTTACCATCGTATTTATGATTTAACAAAGTGTTTACAGGCTAATCAAGATTCCTTACTCATTTGAGCCAATTCCTCATATTAATATAACCAGAGCTTCAAACTGGTTTGTTCCAGTTCCTACCCCTGCTGAAAATTTGCATTTCTTACAAGTTCCCAGGAAGATATACATAAGAATCACCTGGTGATCTTGTTAAAGCGTAGATTCTGATTCACTATATCTTGGGTAGAAATGCAAATTCTCAGCAGGGAACTTGTTAGAAATTCAAATTCTCAGCAGGGGCTGGAACAGGAACAAACCGGTTGGAAGCCCTGAATATAACTACAGGAATATACTCTAGAAGCTCACGTTTAAATACTTTCCCTATTAGTCATTACTTAAAACAGAAAAATGAGCAAACTTCAACTCTGATGAGCATCCAAAACCAACCAAACCCATTGCCGTCGAGTCGATTCCAACTCATAGTGACCCTAGAAGTCAGACTAGAACTAGGGTTTCCAAAGCTGTAATCTTTATGGAAGCAGACTGCCACATCTTCTCTTCCTGAGCAGCTGGTAGGTTTCAAACCGTAGACTTTTTGGGTGGCAGCTGAGCTCTTAACCACTGCACCACCAGGGCTCCTTCTGACATGCATACTTCCTTTCAAACATTCCAGGTCCAAAGCCATTTGTAAGGCTTCTTTTTATTTCCTTTACAAAGTGGCTGCTGATTTCACATTAACCAAAAAGTATCTCTTTTTATTTTTTCTCAGCCTTTCTTCAGCCAGGAAGATTGATCTGTAGGATGTGCTAACCAATTTTATAATTCTCCTTTGGTAGGTTTCTCATTGCACCAAGAGATAGTTTGTTTCTGTTGTAAGTTACATAGATCAATCCATATCCTCCCATAAAACCTTTATTTAGTTTAGCAAATTGTTTTATATGCTACCACATACAGCTATTTTTCTCCTGTTCATATCAGTGTATAATGTCTTCACAAATAGTATGGCAACACTTGCGTTTTTTGAGAAATTTCCCTCTGGCTGGACTGATTCTAGACAACAATCTCTATCAAACTTTCATAATGAATTGTTTGGCACTGAGTGTTCAGCAGGTCACTAATCAACGTGTGTAGTGTGATAGTATTTCTTTCTCTCCTCATTTTCCCCCTGGGAAATGATTCCTAAAATAATTAGTTTGTCTGACACATTATGGAGTATTAGAATTAAAGAAGCAGAGTACCTCTAGTATTACTAGTCTGAGTAGGAATTACTGCAAACAGAAATAAAAATTTTTGTAGTTTAGTGGAAAGGGTAGATGATAGGTTAAAAAAAAAGAAAATGACCTAATCTTGCAAAAAAAGTTTAAGAAATTCACAGCGTAGGAAATTAATTTACAGCTTAAAACTGAGGAAGCATGATTTTCTCTAGTGCTCCATGCTATTATATACATAGCTGAAATGCCACAGTGCAGCTGAGCATGGTTGGCTGACTTGAGGCACTCTGTTTGAAAGCACAATTTTCTCTCAATGCTTAAGGATCACTTTGCAATTGCTGTGATTACTTGAAACAAATGTGTTTAAATGTTGCAGAGCTGCCACTAGCTTATTAAAAGAGGCAGTTCTCTTTCAGAGCACCTTTATTCCATCCAATGCCACTTATGGTCAGATTTCCAGCCGTAAGTGCAAAGATTGCAGGTACCAAGCTGGCTTCCACAAGGTATAATTTCACTTAGAAATGTGTCACAATAGCTGGTTAGTCTTTACTGCCCCCACTTTTGTGATTATGAGGGCATTATATTTAGAGTAGGGCAATTTAGGTCAGTGTTAGAGCTGGTGATCATCTCTCACCCCTGACTTTCAGGTTAACGGGAGGTTCCTCTGGGTAATTGTCCTCTCTTGAGACAGCCCTGTGCTATGTAATCTTTATCACTGTAAAATGACATTTAAAGTTTGTTTTACATGAGCAAGTAGGAGAACATTGTTTCTGCAGTAAGCAATAATTATCTGCCTTCTAGCTGAAAATACATGCTGTGGATAAATTGTGTTCATCTGGTAGCCTTTGTTTGTAAGACAAGTTAATTAAAAGAGGAATGTTGAAAAATATGTTTGCCTACTGAGTGCTGATAGAGTAATAATATTACTTTACAAGAAAACATTACACGCAAAACAACTTTGGTTTTGTTTGGAAGTCATGAAAGAAAATGAAATGTTCCTACAAGTAAAGCCTTGGTCACAATAAAAAAGAACAGAGGAGACACAGTATCTATGTATTCTAATCAAGTAATAAAGTCTAAATTCTCTGTACCCGGGTAGAATTTGTACTATTTAGCCTGGGCAAGAAATGCTAAGCTTAAAAACAAGGCCTAATTAAAATATCCAAGTAAAAGTCTCTACTTAATAGTGGCCTGCATATTACTGGAATCTTTTTTTTTTTTTTTTTTTGCTGAAAATATATTAACTATTTAATATAAGCACATACTATAGTTATCACCCATATGCCTTTCAAACAGCATTGTCTCAGTTATCTAGTGTGCTATAATAGAAATACCATGAGTGGATGGCTTTAACAAACAAAAGTTTATTCTCTCACAGCCTAGGAGGCTGGAAGTCCAAATTCAGGGCACCAGGTCTAGGGGAAGGCCCTCTTTCCATGGGATCTGGGAGAAGGTCTTTGTCATCAACCTTCCCCGGGTGTATGAGCTTCTCAGTGCAGGGACCCTGGGTCCAAAGGACATGCTCTGGTCCTCGCACTTCTTTCTTGGTGATATGAGGTCCCTCTCCTCTCTGCTCCTTTCTCTCTTTTATATCTCAAAAGAGATTGACTCAAGATACAACCTAATCCTATAAATTGAGTCCTTTTCATTAACATAACTGTCTCTAATCCTGCCTCATTAACATCACAGAGGTTAGGATTTACAACACATGGGATAATCACATCAGATCGAGAAATGGTGGACAATCACAAAATACTGGTAATCGTGGCCTAGCCAAGCTGATACACATTTTTGGGGGACACAGCTCAATCCATAACAAGTACTCTTGTAATTATACATTAAAAAATAACTTCCTATTTTTTTGAAGAGACTGGTAACTCAAACTGAACTGTATTCAGCATTTGCTAGGAATAATTTACTAATTTTTCACTAATGAAATTGTGTTTTTAACAAGCATCTTGACGTTAACTTTGTATATACAATAAATGAAATCAGGGTTCAGTGTTTAAACTTTTAGAGTAAAAATTTTAAGTTGATTTTTTTCTCTAAAAATTTTCAGCAGCACTTTATATTTATTTATTAACAAATTATGCCATTTTAACAATAACTGATCTGACAGCAGAATTTGTACACCAAATTTATTAGTCATATCCCTACCTCGAGAAATGGAGGTGCACACTTGCTAAGGCCATATCTGTCTGTACTAAATCAACACTTTCGTCTAGGGGGACCATCTCCACAGAACTGGTACTTTTCTCTATTGCTATTATAACTGGTATAGCAATGTGTATGATGTTATATCAAAACCCTGACTTCCCTGGAAGGAGCAAAGATGACATACAATCAGGGTTAGTAAATGGTTCCCATTTGTCTTTTTAATGCAGAAATGTATATATATAGTCAATATTTTAAAGTAAGTTTATGTTTTAAAGTTGTGTATTTTGGTCTTTAGCATTAGGAAATGAAGGTAAAACGAGTATGGCCCATTTATAAAGCGTCCTCCCAAGTGTATCATCTTTATGCTCAATGCTTTTGAGTTATTTTGAAGAAGGGTGTGGAGAGTCTTCATTTCTGACTCAGATTATTTGAAAATCTGATAAAACATATATAAAACTCTCCACCCCCCCATAAAAAAGCACTTGCACACATCCATACAAGGGTTTGCACAGAATTTCAGAAGATTAATGGATAATTTGAATCTCATAGGTCCACGAACCCAGGATTAATGACATCTGAAAGAAATTCTTCCCATATTATATAACATTATTTCCATTTTAAATTTCTTACTATAGCTACTTAAAATCTTTTGCTTTATTCAAAATTATTCCTTAAAAGTCAGGGTGATCATCAGACATTTATGCTATTTTTCCTCTCTAAGGCTAAATGTTGGGTCCCTGTCCAGGGAATAGTCTATCTTGATAATTAAATTTCCTCAGATTCAATTCTAGGTTGAAATATGAGGTTAAAAAAAAAATCTGCACTCACATTTTCCTGGTCCTTCCTCACTCATTTCCTCTCTGTCACTCCTTCAGGGATCTACTTCTATGGACAGCTCTTGCTCTTTGCATTTTTCTATTAGCCCACCCTCAGGAATAAAATTCATGGACTGTAGAATTTTACTCCTTCATAGATTATTCCTCTATTTTTAGGTGAAGAAAGTGAAGACTAATACTCTGAAATGACTTTCCCATTGTCTGCAGAAAGTTCTTCAGGCAAGACAAACAGAGTCAGGATAAGAAGCTCACTTTGCTAAGGTTACTGGTAGGGTTTATGATTTTTGTTATCATTTTTAACTTACACAATTGCTGTCTCTAGTGGAATAGCTCTGTAATATTGCAGTTTTGATCAAGTAATCAGGATAATATAGGTGCCATATGGGGAAGGCAACTAATATTTATGTGCTTCCAATTATTTTCTGGGTTCTATTAGAAGATTCATATGCTTAAAGATATTTTATGTAACTAAGTGAACATCTAGTTACACTACTCAAAAAGATGGCCTGTCTCCACGCTGAACTTATAAACATATGCTAATATATTAAATGGAATCACCTTTGCAAGTTGTATCACATCCATTCTGGAATGGCAAAATATAGGCATTACTCTATAAATAAATAAGTGAACACACTCATAAATAAACATGTGAATAAATTAATATATATAGTCCATATATGAATTCATACATATAAACAGTCATTCATACATACATACATACTATGTACATAGAAGGAAAGGAATGGAATTTATAAACAATGAAGGAGAATAATAATTTGAAAATTCAAAATACCTGCTGGGGGGAAAAAATTGAAATATAATCAGAAAATAGATTAAATGGGAGTGAAATTGTCTTTTGTCATAAAAAATTTCTCTTATATAGAAACCTGGTGATTTATATACAAACATATGCAACTTTTTTTTTTATAAGTGGTAGAAAAGAATGTTTTGATAAGACCAGAGGGAAAAAAGGTAGTATTTAGACAAAGAAGCCACCATTTTCAAATTATTTATTGCTGTGTAAATGCTATCCCCAAATTTACTGAGTTAAAACAACCATTGTACTTTATACATGAGTTTGTGGATCAAAAATTGAAGCATGGCTCAACTAGGCAATGTGTCTCTGATCCAGATAGTGACAGCTGTGGCATCTGGGGCTGGAGGATCTACTCCCAACATGGTTTCAGATTGTTCAGTTTTTATATCTTTATTTATTTCTTGATCCTGACAGGAAGCATTAGGTTTTTAGATCAGAGAGCAGACTGATTATTTAATTATATAGTGAATGGAGCACCAGCTTCCCCTGCCCTAACCCCCCACAAGGTAACCCAGTGAGGACCTGATGTACCCCGATGCACAGGGGTTTATCCCAAAGCAGAAAAACTTCAAAATTATGAATGCTTGATGTTGTTAGTTTCTGTTGAGTTGATTCAGACTCATGGTGACCCCAAGTGTGCAGAGTAGCCCTACTCCATAGAATACTCGAGGCTGTGATTTTTTGGCAGCAGATTGGCAGATCTTACTTCTGAGGCATCTGGGTGGGTTTGAATGGCCAAACTTTAGGTTAGTAGTCTACCACTTAATCATTTATGTCACCCAGGAAATCCCGAAATTATGATTTACCAGAGCTTATATAGGACAGCTGGCTCAGCTACTCCTCCTCCTGTCTACCTAGACAGAAAAGAGAGATCTTATTATTACCCTGGAATATAAAGAAATTCTCCTGGGTGAAAGAGGGAAAAAGTCTCTCAATCTACTACCATTTGGAATGCAAAGAAGGGACACTGGGAAGATACATCCCTAATCTCTCTGTAGGTCTCTATCTTTATGGTTGCTATTAATCAGGAGCCAGCAATCTTTGCTGCTTTTATCACTTAATAACGCCACCATTGATGTTACTGTTAGGTGCCATCAAGTCATTTCCGACTTATAGCGACCCTGTGTAAAACAGAACGAAACATTGCCTGATCCTGAGCAATCCTCACAATTATTGCTATTTGAGCCGATTGTTACAGCCACTGTGTCAATCCATCTTGTCAAGGGTCTTCTTCTTTTTCAATGACTCTCTACTTTACCTAGCATGATGTCCTTCTCCAAGGACTTGTCCCTCCTAATAACATGTCCAAAGTACTTGAGATGAAGTTTTGCCATCCTTGCTTCCAAGGAGCACTCGGGCTGTACTTCTTCCCAGACAGACTTGTTCATTCTTCTGGCAGTCCATGGTCTATTCAATATTCTCCACCAACACCATAATTCAAAGGCATCAATTCTTCTACGGTCTTCCTTACTCATTGTTCAGCTTTCACATGCATAGGAGATGATTGAAAACACAATGGCTTGGGTCAGGTGCACCTTAATCCTCAAAGTGACATCTTGGCTCTCCAACACTTTAAAGAGGTCTTTTGCAGCAGAATTTGCCACCACAGATATATTTTAATTTAATCTAAATGTGTTATTTAAAACCCATTGCCTTTAAGTTGATTACAACTCATAGTGACCCTATAGACAGAGTAAAACTGCCCCATAGGGCTTCCAAGGCTATAAATGGTTATAGAAGCAGACTGTCACATCTTCCCTCCTCCTTCCATGGAGTGGCTGATGGGTTCAAACTGCTGACCTTTCAGTTAGCGTTTGAGCACTTAACTACTGTGCCACCAAGGCTCCTTGTGTAAATCAAATATGTTTCTATATACATATATATGTTGTTGTTGTTGTGTGTCGTAGACTCGATTCCAACTTATAGAGATCTTATAGGGCGGGGCAGAGCTGCCCCATAGGGTTTCCTAGAATGAAATCGTTACAGGAGCAGATTGCCAGGTCTCTTCTCCTAAAGATTTGCTGATGGGTTCGAAACTTTGACCTTTCAGTTAGCAGCCCAGTGCTTAACGATTGTGCCACCAGGGCTCCTTGACATACACACACACACACACACACACACACACACACACACCACACACACACACACACATTTTATTTCCTCAAACATTTAGTCTTTCATCACACTGCTCACTTTCTTTTTTTTTTCTTTTAATGCATGCTCATCTCATTCTTTCTAGTGCTCTCTCTTCTACTCTCCTTTCTATGTTTCTTTACATTTCAATTGCTTTTCTTGGACTCTCACTTCACAGAAGATGATTTTTGAAGTCTGAAATTGTGAGATGAAAGTGGATTTATGCCTAGTGATGAAGCATATTGAGACCCAAAATATGAGTACACGAACCATTGTATTTACATTTATTCATAATACACTCCTTCAATTTATCTGTCATTAAAAATCAAGTATGATGTCAGCATTAGAAAGCATCTCATTTTGTTTCCTAAGAAAATTAATGCAGAGACTGAGATTTCTTATTCGCTGACATTTCTATATCAGTGTGAGTTGTAGATAAGCTAATTTACAATGGTAGACAAGATCAAGGCTTACCCTTAGGCTGGTTTATCATAGTTCCTGCATTTACTAACAGGCTGGCCAAGTTGAGCCTTTGAAAATATAATGAATTTACAACGTCTATCCATTATACCACGTGATTCGTTAACCTATTTCTTGTATATTTATATTCTTTTTATGTTGAGTTTCTGCAGCAAATAAATAGAACTGTTTTACATCAATTGAATTGCATTCTGAATATTCAAATATTTAACCATTCTGAAAAAAAAAATTATATGCCATAATTTATTTTACTGTTAGTTTCCGGAAATATCTTGCATTCAGTTTATGAAATTAATTAAAAATTATCAAAAAAACACACAATGATAGATGGGGAAGGAAATCATAGAACTGACATTGTTCAGCTTCATTTTATAGATGGGAAAATGAGATGACCAGGAGATAAGAAATAATTTGCTCAATATAACAGAGCTAGTTTGAAGTAGAGCTGGGACTAGTCCCTCCTGAATCTTATTTGTTTTTTTCATTAGACAACACATTATATCATCCTGAAATTATATTTGCTTTGCATCTATGAATAATATTTGTTAGCAACTAAATACATTTTCTTGAGAAAGATGTTTTTATAAGTTCTTAATAAAATAAGTCATGTTTTATATTCATTGCTATTTGGTAACAAAAAGGAAAAGTATATACACTGTGGCAATAAACACATCAATAACTGCTTATAGAATAGATGGTAACATTCACTTGTGAAAGTTTTAAGTGGGAACTCTGATTATTAATTGTGCTGTAGAAAGTTTGCATAAGAAAGGATTGAATATAGATCACAGGAATACATCTAAAAAGTGTATATAGTTACTCATACCAAAATAAATTTAGAGAGTTCTTATAAATTTAGTTTAAAATAATAGTTTAGCAATCAAACATACAAGTTTTAGTCATAGTAGGGATGCTATAGGGTGGCTGTAGTTGTAGTTGACTGGACAGCACACAATGACAACAGGGAAAATGTGAATTGTTTTTCATCATATATTTATACACATTAGAAATGTCTTCCTGAAGTTATCTCTGAACAGTTTCTTTGAATGTACGTGTCCCTGAATATTTAATTAAGAAAATAATAATTATTTGGGCCAGAGATACATTTTTAGCTATTTATGTCTTCTTATTTTGCTGACCTTGAACTGTGCTCCTCAAAGTAATGCTAAACTGTGACGTTTACTACAGTATTAAGGCATGTCTTAAATCTTGGCTTGCCCAGTCCAATATATCTCTTAAAAAGAGACTGAAACGTGAATTACAAATTATAGCATTGCATGCTATGCTTTCTGGGGAATTATATGAGATTAAGGAATCAGATCCACACTAGGGATCCAAGTTCTTAAACTTTAATATTTCTTAGTTTCCCTCATGTTCTACAAGATACGTCTTTCTGTTTCTAAGAGGAAAAACATTAAAACATCTCCCTTAAGACTCAGTCAAGGTTTGAAACATCATGCGGCTCTGGAAGAAACAATAATTTGACAAGATAAACATTAATACATCGGAAGATTGGTTACTAAATTTCCCTTGATATGTATTTATAGTTTGAAAAATTTAAATTAGTATTTGATCATGAACTGTAGATTTTATACATTCCAAATGTACAAACAGCATGAAATATTTTCTTTTAAAAAAGCCAAATATGATTTGTTTTTTTCCTCCTTAATATAGCTATGGTCTAAACACTGAAAATTATAGCCACGTGAAAAGAATACATTAAGACGACTTATATGGAAGATTTCTTGTCCAGTTATAGATGGAATATTAAAGGATTCTTACTGCAAATGAAACACAGTTGAGATAAAATATAATTAGTTTACATAACTGGATATGCTTTATTCTACAAAACAATTATACTGTTTATGGTACTTACACTGTTCATATCTTTCTATATGTGTGAGGGTGGACTAAGTCTTGGCAGCAAGACAGAAAAGAAGGGGTAAGTGAAAGAATATATCATTCACTGTAGAAGAGTGGATAAAGGAAGAGAGAGAGTAGAACACAAGGTCTGTACAGATTTCAACCCTGAATTCATGACAAAAGTTTTGTTTTTTAAAAAAGAGGCAAATTAGAAAGTTGAGCTGGAATGGTGTGAAAGTTGTCTTTTTTAGAAAAGCTGAGCTAAGGAAAGAAATGAAGTGATTCAATAGGATGTTTTAAACAAGTTACTAAAGCACAGAAAATATTTCAGTTTGGAAATGAGGATTGAGGAATATTTTTTTTCTATATTTATTCCAGGATGTTTAAAAAATCATTCCAAGCTTATGTAACCAATTAAAAGCATGTAGCTGCTGCTATTAAAAAAAAAGAAAAGAAAAGAAAAGGCAGTTTTTTTGTGATAACATTCACATACTGTACAATTCACCCACTAAAAGTGTATGATTCAATGATTTCTAGTAATTCAGAGTTATACAACCACTACCACAATTAATTTTAGAACATTTTTACTACTCCCAAAAGAATTCCACACCCATTAGCAGTTCCTCTCCATTTCTCCAACACCTCAGCCCTAGGTGACCCATAATCTACTGCCTGTCTCTATGTATTTGCTTATTCTGGACATTTTATATAATGAAATCATACAATATGTGGTCTTTAGTGACTGACTTCTTTTACTTAGCATAGTGTTTTCAAGGTTCGTCAATGTTGAAGTATCAGTACCTTATTTAATTTTATTGCCTGATAAAATTTCATTGTATGGATGTATCACATTTAATTTTGGATTCATCAGTTTGTATAGATTTGGGTTATTTCCACATTTTTGCTAATATGAATAATAATATGTACACGTTTTGTATGGACATATGTTTTCATTTCCCTTGAATATATAGTGGAGTGGAATTGGTCAGTTATTTCAAAATATGTTATTTAACTTTTAGAGGAACTGCCAGACTGTTTTCAAAATGAATGCAGCTTTTTACAATCCCACCACAGGGTATGAGATTTCCAATTTCTGCACATCCTTGTCAGCACTTTTCATTATCTGTCTTTTTTATTATACCATGCTAGTGGGTGTCAAGTGGTATCTCGTTATGTTTTTGATTTCCATTTCCCTGATAGCTAACGACGTTGGTTAAAGCTTTCAACTGCTAACCAAGAAGGTTGGTGGTTCGAAACCATCAGTGGCTCTGTGGAGGAAAGAAGTGGCAGTCTGCTTCTGCCTGCTCTCTAGTCAGAAACCCTATGGTGTCGCTATGAGTTGGAATTGACTTGAAGGCTGTGCGTTGTTGTTTTTTTGGAATGGAATGTTGTTGAAGGTTTTGAAGGTGCTTATTAGCAATTTGTATATTTCCTTTGGAGAATGTCTATTTATATTCTTTGCCCCTCTTAATTGTATTATTTAGGGTTTTGTTTGTTTGTTTTACTTATTACTAAGCTAAAGAGTGCTTTATCAGATAATAATAAAAATATATACATCCCTAAATAATCCAATTAAAAATAGGCAAAGAAAAAAAATGTAGAACAAAATTCAAATTGACACACACATACACACACACAAAGAGCAGACCTACTGGTCTGGCAGAGATTGGAGGACCCCCCACTAGACTATGGTCCACGGACACACCGTTAACTCAGAAATGAAGCCACTCCCGAAGTCCACCTTTCAGCCAAAGATTAGACAAGCCTCTAAACACATGTGAGGAACATGTTTCTTAGTTCAATCAAGTATATGAGACCAAACGAGAAACCCTTGACCAAAAGAAAAGACGAAAAGGCAGGAAAGGACAGGAAAACTGGGAGAATGAACATGTGGCACCTGGAATGGAAAGGGAAAGGCGGAGAGTGCTGACACAATCCCAGGACTGCAACTAATGTCACAAAATAATTTGTGTATACATTTTTGAATGAGAAACTAATTTGTGCTGTAAACTTTCATCTAAAGCACAAAAAAAATTTTTTTTAAATGGGCAAAGAATATAAATAGACATTTTCCGAAGGAGGTATGTAAATTGCCAGTAAGCATATTCGAAACTTTCAACATCATTAGCCATCAGGGAAACAGAAATCAGATATCAAATGATTTGGAAATATTTTGTCCCATTCTCTGTGTTGCCTTTTCACTTTCTTCACGGTGTCCTTTGAAGCACAAAATTTTTTAATTTCGATGAAATGCAATCTATTTATTTTGTTGTTGTTGATACTTGTGCTTTTAGTGTCACATCTAAGCAAGTATTACTTAATCCAAGGTCATGACTATTTATACTATGTTTTCTTCAATGATTTTACTGGTTTAGCTATTATACTTAGGTCTTTGACCCATTTTTAGTTAATGTTTATATTTGGTGCAAGGATGGAATGCTAAATAATTCTCCTGCATGTGAGTATCCAGTTGTCCAAGCACCATTTATTGAAAAGTTTCTTATGCATCTCGTTGAATTGTCTTAACAACTCTCTTGAGAATCAATGATGCATAAATGTGGACTCCAGTTCTATTTCATTACTTCTTCCTTTCTAATCCAAATCCATGCGTCTATCCATCTAATACTTATTTATTATTCCTTTTTATTAAGTTTTGAAATAGGGAAGTGTTAGTCCTCTAACGTTATTCTTTTTCAAGGTCATTTTGGCTCTCCTTAGTCTCCTAAATTTCCATAAAAATTTATGTACCAGCTTGTCAATTTCTGATTGCTTGGGATCTGAAGAAAAATTTGTGAGTATAACCATCTATCTTAGTTTTTTAGTGCTGCTGTAATGGGAACATCACAAATGAGTGTCTTTAAATAATTAAAACTTATTTTCTCACCATTTAGAAGGCTAGAAGTCCGAACTCACGGCATTGGCTCTAGGGAAAGATCCTCAATTCTAGAGGCTAAAAGTCTAAATCAGGGTCTCCACCATGTTGATTTCTTTCTTGTTGATAGCCCTAAGCATTCCTTGTTTCCTTGGCTGGTAGATGACCCTTTTGTGCTTGCGTCTGCATCTATTCCACTCTTTTTATAATTCATAAATGATTAAAGACACACTCTACACTGACATGGCTTCATTAACCTAACAAAGAAAACCCTATTTTGAAACAGAATTACATCCACAGGTATAAGGTTAGGATTCCAACATATATTTTAGGGGAACAATTCAATCCATAATACCATTTTAACAATACTAAATTTTCTGATCCATGGAAATGGATTGTCTTCACATTTAAGTATTTCATTTCTTTCAACAATGTTTTGTAGATGTCTGAGTTTTACACTTTTTTTGCTAAATTTATTCCTAAATATTTTAATTTTTTTGATACTTTTGTGAATGGAATGCTCTCTTAATTTCATTTTCAGATTGTTCACTGTAAGTGTAGAGAAATACAAATAACTGCATACTTATCTTGTAACATGAGACATTACGGAACTCTTTTATTAGTTTTAATAATTTTAATGGATTTCTTAGGATTTTCTATATGCAATATACCGTCGTCTGAAAATAGAGATAGTTTTACTTCTTCCTTTCCAACCCAAATGCATTTTATTTCATTTTATGCCTAAATGTCCTGCACAGACCCTCCAGTACAATGTTGAAAATAAATGGTGAGAACAAACCTTCTTGTTCTGTTCCTGATCTTAGTGGGAAATCACCTAGAATTTTAGTTGTAGGTTTTGTATATATGTCCTTTATCACTTTGTAATTGCTGCTGGAGTGAAGTTGCTAGTGTTTTGTTGAGGATTTCTGTATCTATATTCATAAGAGGTATTAGTCTGTGCTTTTCTTTTCTTGTGATGGCTTTGTCTGATTTTAGTATCAGAGTAACACTGGCCTCATAAAAGGAGTTGGGAATTGTTTCTACCTATTCTGTTTTGTTTATTTTGCTTTGTTTTGAAGAGGAAGAAGAGTATATGAAGAGTTGCGATAAATTCCTCTTTAAACATTTGATAGAATTCACCAATGAAGCCATGTGGGCCTAGGCTTTAATTTGTGGGAGCTTTTGTTTTGTTTTGTCTTTTAAATTACTAATTCAATTTCTTGGTATAGATCTATTCTGATTTTTTTATTTCTCTTTGACTAAGTTTTAGTAGTCGTGTCTTTATAAAATTGTTTATAAGTTATAAAATTGTTAATAGTATTCCTTTATACCCCTTTTATTTCTCTAAAGTCAGTAGCAATGTCCCTCTTTAGATCCTGATTTTAGTGATTCTAATCTTTTCTTTTTTTTGCTTTGTCAGTGTAGCTAAATATATGTCAGTGTTGTTCTTTCAAAGACCCAACTTTTGGTTTTGTTGATTTTCTCTGTTATTTTTCTAGTGTATATTTTATTTATTTCGACTCTATTCTTTATAATTTCCTTTGTTATGCTTACTTTGAGTTAATTTGCTCTTTTTTCTAGTATGTTAAGGTGGATGGTTCGGTTAATGATTTGTGATCTTTCTCCTTTTAAGCTGCAACTCATAACTTTTGCTTATTTTTTCTTCATTTTCATTCATTTCAAAATATTTCCTAATATCCCTTGTTATTTCTTTTTTGATCCATTGGTTATTTAGGAGTGTGTTGTTTCATTTCCATATATTTGTGAATTTTCCTTTTTTTTTTTTCTTTTCTTGAATTCTAATTTCACTCCATTATGATCAGAGAATAAACTATGTATGATTTCAGTCTTTTTAAATTTATTGAGACTTGTCTTATGGTCTATCCTGGAAAATGTTCTACCCTCAATTGAGAAGAATATATATTCTGATGTTGTATGGTGTTCTATGGATATCTGTTATCAAAAACCAAATCTGCTGCCATCCAGTTGATTCCAACTCATAGTGACCGCATAGGGTTTCCAAGGCTGTAAATCTCTACAGAAGCAGACTGCCACATCTTTCTCCATTACTGGTCTCGAACTGGAGCCATTACTCGTCTCGAAGTGCCAACATTTCGGTTAGCAGTCGATTGCTTCAACCACTGCATCTAGTTATCTGCAATGCTGTTCAAGTCTTTTCCTTCCTTGTTGATCTCCTGCCTAGTTGTTCTATGCATTATTGGAAGTGGATTAATGAGTTATCCAGTTATTATTTTTGAATTGTCTGTTACTCTTTTGGCTACGTCGGTTTTCTCTTCATGTATTTTGGGTCTCCATTTTCATGTGTACATTGACAAGCGCTTTATTTACATATTAACTCACTTTGAACCTCACAAGGGTCTTATGTGATAAGTATTGTATTATCTCCATTTTACAAATGAAGACTTTGAGGCCACAAATGGCAGAGCTAAGATTCAAATACAGGAAATCTGGCTGCTGGGACCCTGCTGTTAATTATTTAAGTACTGATCTCCTTGAAGTGGTAAGGAGCATAATGTCTTCAAATTGAGAAGAATGAATGAGAACAAGGCATGAAACTGACAGCCTGATTGACAGTCTTAGAGAGAGCAGTTTTTCTAAAATTTTACAGGTGACAACAGTTTTGGTAAAAAGAAGGCCGTGATTTTTAGCTATTATTTTAAGCTTTGTGGTGAAAAGAAGACAAAGAGAATAGTAGTCCAAGAGGTTAACAAAAAACGAGAGAATGTTTCACTTTATTTTACTTTTGTTATTGTTCTGTAAAAGTTCGAAATGGGTTGAGAACAATCCAAGCTAAGAACTACTAGAGAGGAAAAATTAAAGATGCAGGAATAAGTGTAAATAATTAAATAAGTTCCTGATGGTAGAAAAAGATAGAATCCAAAATACAGGAAAAATTTTATAGAGGAGTTAGGCTTTGGGGAGATATTTTTGTGATAAAAATGATACTCTTTGGCAAGCGTAGAGGTTGAGAGAGTTCTCAAAGTAGTAAGAAAATGAAATTTAAAGCTAAGAGGGGCCTTGGAAGCAGCTGAGTGGCTAAAACTAAAAGTGAATATATTTACCTCATATCAGATAACAGTACTGCTAAATGCCAAGAGGTTCTGCAAATTCAATTGTAATTAAGTTGTATTAATTGTTTTGCAAAAGAACTAAAATATATTTTCATCTGATTTTAAATAATCCTTTTTTTAGAAGGTTTTCTAAACTTTTGTTTATCTAATCGGTGTATTATAGGTGTGTTAGTGGTATAAAGTCATTTTATTTTTAAATTAAATTAATAGAGACAATAAAAGAAATAAACCTTAGAGATAAGGCCAATATACAGAAGTAAGTAATAAAAAATCAAACAAATCATAGCCACATTTGGATTAGCTCATCAACCTGAAGGAAAAAGTGTGTACTATGATGAGATTCAATAATAGTTCAATTATAGTAGATCTTATGAAGGGCCAGTTAGGGCCTTGAAAACAAATGTATCAAGTTTGAAAAAAGTTTCTGAGAGTCAACTGAAGGCATTGACAAGCAATTATGTACTACATAGAAATCCAAAATTATATAACAGCTAATTGACCAGATGTATTCCAAAATAAGACAATCCTCTGTTTGCATCACAGAAGTAAATGAAACTGTTAAACAAATTTCATCTAAATAAAGAGGGAGAATAAAATGAAATTTACAAAAATTAAGATAAAATTCAATAGCTGACATTAAGCATTTGTGAAAATCTGAAGAGCTCATAGAAAACAAAGGAATATACATTGTCTTCAATGTCCTTCAAAAAAGCCTTAAAAATGCCTTGAATCAACTGAGAGAAGAATGCAGTAAATAGAAACAAAGGATTATATCCATCCAATACTTAACACCTACTACAGTAACACATATTTATTATAAAATGAAAAAAGTGATGTGACATTCTAACAAGATATTAGACAGAGTACTGGATGCTTTTTCACTATCACCTTTTTTCAGTATTTTTTTTTCTTTTCTGATTTTCTGAACGGAAGATATGAAAGTTAAACTGAAAGAAAAAAGAATTCTACTTATATTGTATAGTGTTTGCAAATTTGAATTTTAAATACTAATAGATACGCATGTTTTCTTGCTTTGTTATACTGCCCATAGAAAAACTGTCAATATATTAAATTTTACACAGTTTTCTTGTCCTTTGCTGAAAACAGCAACTTGGCAATAGTCTTTTTATGAGCAAACAAACCGCAACAAAAAAGTAGTCACCACAGGTGAATATCTGTGGGCGGCGTGTCAGAGGGGGGCGAAGAATATAGAGGGAAGACTTCAGTTTCTTTGCCTTCTAAACCAAAGATAGACCATCAACTAGAACTCTGGTTGTGTTCAGGAGGAATATTCTGAAGTTGTCTGTGTAGTACATTTTCAGAGTTTTTAAGGCAGTGCATTTCATATTTGATAATGTTTTGAGGAGTAGCAGGAGAAAATGAAGGTTGTATAGGAAGTACGAAACAGCATAAGGAAAAGACAGGGTATAAAAAAGTTGGAAGTGTCTGGTCATCAATTAATGGTTTTAGGGCAGCTTTCCTTAGCAGTGAACATGACTGAGGGGCACTAGTCACCTATATTTAGCCTGAGATTGTTGTTATTGATGTTGTTGTTAGCTGCCATCCAGTCGAGTCCGACTCATGGTGACCGTATGTACAACAGACCAAACATCGTCCAGTTCTGTGTCATCCTCACAATCGCCACCATGTTCCAGTCTGTTGTTGTGGCTATTGTGCCATCTGTCTCACCAAGGCTCTTCTGCACCCTCCTTGGCAATCCACTTCACCAAAAATGATGTCCTCCTCTAGTGACTGATCCCTGCTAATAACCTATCCAAACCAGCCTTTGAAAAATGTTCTATTGTGATCCATAAGGTTTTTTTTTTTTTTTTTTTTTTTTTTTACATTTATTTCATTTTTTGTTGTTGTTGCCATAAGGTTTTCACTGGCTAATTTTCAGAGGCACATTGACAGGCCTTTCTTCTTAGTCTGTCTTAGTCTAGGAGTTTGCTGAAATCTGTCCACCAGTGGTGACACTGCTGGTATTGTAATACCAGTAACATAGCTTCCAGTATCACAGCAACATGTAAGTCACCACAGATCTGCTTAAAAGAGGGAAAGTATGCTACGGGTAAAGGAATGAAGGAATAAACTACTGTACATAGGAGTTTTATCCTAAAGTTATCCCTGTACACTAGGCAAAAATATTATAAATTTCTCAAGACTTATCCACTTCATGGGTAGATAAGAATTATACATTCTTCTCCAGCACTGTGACAGAATTTGAACAGCGGAACCTGGATCAAGGACATTGTAAACCAGGATTGTCAAAATCCCATCTCAAGTATTTCAAACTCAAATCCATGTTCAATCTGGGGTCAATAAGTAAAGTTTATTGCTTGCTTTTATGAATTTTACTATTATTTTAACAATTAAGAAGCTACTTTCTGATATAACATTCAAGAAATCTGCAAATATACGGCTAAAGTTATACATTGCAACATTGTTTCTAATGGACAAAGAAGGAAGTAAGTTACATTTTCATCAGTTGTGTGTTTTATATGCATTTTGATTTCAAAAAATGAGATACTATTTAGTACTTAAAATAATACATGAATATTGGTTAACGTGGAAGCTTTTTCATGTATTATTGACTAAAGCTAGTTACAAAATAAGTATGTTCATGATAATATAACATTTTCATTAAGCTCTCCACCGCTTTTCATTATCCTCTCCACCACTGATAATATAGTTTTAATGTGTCTTTTTATTTTATTGTTCTCTTATCAATACTAATTTTTGTTTACATGTATTTTTAATTTATACAATTGTTATCATGTTATATATCTCCTCCTGTATCTTACTTTTTGAATAAGTATTTTTTTTTTTTAGGTAAATATATATTTCTCGGTGTACACATGACCTTTCTTTTTTCCTTAATGTTTGTTAAGTACTCTATTAGGTATTTTTTCTTATCCACTGTCCCTAAGAGAGAAACCCCAGCTAATCCTCCATCTAACATGATCAAGAAATAAACTTTTGTTTTATAAACCACTGACTTTGAAATTTTTGTTGTCGTTTCACAGAAGTTTAATATACCCTATCCTGACTAATATATATGATTTTGAAATCAAGATACACTAATATCGTAAGATGAGCTGAGTAGTCTATAATCCTTTTATATTTTCCCAAATAAGTTTTGAGACCAAATAAGATCTGAATTATTTATAATAATTTTGGTATGACTTGACCGTCCATTTGACACCATTTTGAAACCATTTTGTTTTATAATCAATTAATTTTATTTAATACTTATTTATCTATTACATTCTATGTATTTATCTTGCTTTAATTTTGACTCCTATTTTTCTATAGTGAATATGTAATTTTATTAAATAACCATGAAATTAATAACTTATTAAGGACTCTCTCCTTCTCATCTCCATTTTGTAGTAGTAAGATTTAACAGACCTATCTTGGCTAGTTATTTATTTTATAGGTTTTTATTTGAAATCATTTTTATATTTCATATCTTCATGTAGAAGTAAAAACATCTTCTCTGTATGACATAGATGAGCAATACTAAAACAACAATACAAAGATTATTGAGTACTTACTTTGTGCCAAGCAATACTCTAAGAGTTCCATGTTTAAGATCACAGACTCTGGAGTCTGATTCTTTTTCAGATTTTCTAATTATGTCTTTGTCACTGCTCATTTGTGTGATTTTGAGAAAAACATATTCCATTTCTATGAGCCTCAGATACATCACCTATTAAATCACAATAATAATAATATCTATAGCATAGACCTAAGTTGTTGTTGTTAGATGTCATTAAGTTGGTTCTGATTCATAACAACCCTATTTACAATAGAACGAAACACTGCAGTATTCTGTGCCTTCCTCACTATCGTCGTTATGTTTTTGTAAACATTTGTAACCAGTGTTGTAACCACTGTGTCAATCCATCTCATCAGTGGTCTTCCTACATTTCCATGACCCTTTACCTTACCAAGCATGATGTTCTTCTCCAGGGAATGGTCCCTTCTGATAACATATTCAAAGTACTTGCCATCCTCGTTTCCAAGGAGCACTCTGGCTGTACTTCTTCCAAGAAAGACTTACTCCTTCTTCTGGCTGTCCATGGTATATTCAATATTCTTTGCCAATGCCATAATTCAAAGGCATCAGTCTTTCTTCAGTCTTCCTTATTCATTGTCCAGCTTTCACATGCATATGAGATGATTGAAAATATCATGACTTAGGTCAGGTGCACCTTAGTTCTCAAAGTGACATCTTTGAACACTTTAAAGAGGTCTTTTGCAGCAGATTTGCCCAATGCAATAAGTCATTTGATTTTTTGACTGCTGATTCCATGGGCATTGACTGTGGATCCAACTAAAATGAAGTCCTTGACAAATTCAATATTTTCTCCATTTGTCATGATGTTGATTATTGGTCCAGTTGTGAGGATTTTTGTTTTCTTTAAGTTGAGGCATAATCCATACTGGAGATTGTAGTCTTTGTTCTTCATCAGTAAGTGCTTCACGTCTTCTTCGCTTTCAGCAAGTAACGTTGTGTCATCTGCATATCACAGGCTGTTAATAATCCTTCATGTTCTTCTTCATATAGTTCACCTTCTCAGCTTATTTGCCCAGCATACAGATTGAATAGATATGGTGAAAGGATACAGCCTTGAAGCACACCTTTCCTGACTTTAAACCACGCAGTATCCCCATGTTCTGTTCAAATGACTGCCACTGGGTCTATGTACAGGTCCCACATGGGCATAATTAAGTGTTCTGGAATTCCCACTCTTCACAAGGGGCTTTCTGTATATTCCTTCTGCCTTCTTTTGATGCTTCCTACATCGCTCAATATTTTTCCAGAGAATCCTTCAAAATTGCAACTTGAGGCTTAAATTTTTTCTTCAGTTCTTTCAGCTTGAGAAATGCCAAGCGTATTCTTCCTTTTGGGTTTTCTAACTCCAGGTATGTGTACATTTCTACTTTGCTTTGTCTTCTTGAAATCTTTGGTTCAGCACTTTTACTTAATTTCTTCCTTTTGCTTTAGCTACTCTACATTCAAGAGCAAGTTTCAGAGTCTCTTCTGACATCTCTTCTGGCCTTTTCTTTCTTTCCTGTCTTTTTGATGACCTTTTGCTTTCTCCATGTATGATGTCCTTGATGTCATCCTACAACTCCTCTGGTCTTTGGTCATTAGTGTTCAATGTGCCAAATCTATTCTTGAGAAAATCTCCAAATTCAGGTGGGGTATACCCAAGGTCATAGTTTGGTTGTTTTAATTTTCTTCAGCTTCAACTTAAACTTGCATATAAGCAATTGATAGTCTATTCCTCAGTCATCTCCTGGCCTCGTTCAAACTGGTGACATTGAGCTTTTCAATTGTATGTTTCCACAGATGTAGTCAATCTGATTCATGTGTTTTCCATCTGGCGAGGTCCATGTGTATAGTCACCGTTTATGTTGTTGAAAAAGGCATTTGTAATGAATAAATTGTTGGTCTTGCAAAATTTTATCATGCAATCTCTGGCATCATTTCTATCACCAAGGCCATGTTTTCCAACTTCTGCATTCCAATCACCAGGAATTATCAATGTATCTTGATTGCATGTTTGATCAATTTCACATTGCAGAATTTGGTAAATATCTTCAATTTCTTCATGTTTGGCCTTAGTTATTCGTGTATAAATTTGAATAATACTGGTATTAACTGGTCTTCCTTGTAAGTGTATGGATATTATCCTATCAGGACAGCACTGTACTTCAGGATAGATCTTGAAGTATTCTTTTTGATGATGAATGTGATGCCATTCTTCTTCAGTTTGTTAGTCCCAGCACAGTAGACCATATGATTGTCTGATTCAAAATGGCCAATACCAGTCCATTTCAGCTGACTAATAATTAGGATATCAATCTTTATGCATTCCATTTTCTTTTTGATGACTTCTGATTTTCCTAGATTCAACCTTCCTGATACAGAATTATCAATTATTTATACTAATTACAGCTGACATTTATTGATTTGGGTATACCTCTTCTGACTTTGCATATAGTATTAGAAATTTACTATTTCTCTTAGGTATATTTAAAAAATCACCTCTGCCAATTGTGCTTATAGCAGTTCCTGACTATCAACATTGATCGATAAATTCTACTTAATATTTTATTTTGGAAAGATCCCACTCTGGTAAACACTTGTTTTGACTTCTACCAAAATTTAGTCTTTCTTTTGCCCATTACTCATCCTGATATTTATCTATGTGAAGATATTTTTGCCTAAATACAATAAAGATAATTATGCATCATTCTGGTTCAGAGAATATGGCAACTGGGAATTAAAAAAAAAAATTAAGAATGCTTTAAAACACAAAGTAAAAGTGATTAATGTCACATGACCATACAAGATTATCAGTGTTGAGATAATTTTTCTAGATCATAATTGATTCATCCTAAATCATGTAAATAAATAAATCAGTGAAAAACTCCTTATAAAAATGTACTCAATTGACATTCACTAAATGTTTCCAAGATGCTTCCAGAGAGAAATATGTACCTGGAGTCCTGGTGGTGCAGTAGTTAAGAATTCAGCTGCTATGACGGGTAAGGTTCTATGTATGTCTACTTGGCTGAGCCATGATTCTCAGTGGTTTGGCAGTTATGATGTAGTTTGGCAGTTGTACAATGATGTGATCACTTCCAAGATAAGATTTGATATACTGTGATCACTCCCATGATGGGATCTGCTGCAAGTAGCCAATCAGCTAAAAGTGAGTTTCCTTGGGTGTGTGGCCTGCATCCAGTGTAAGTGAACTTTCTGGCAAAGCTCATTGGCTTTTTCTCACACTGGATTCATAGCTGGCTCCGTTCATCTGACCTCCGGTTCTCAGGACTTGAGCTAGCAGCTTACCTGTTGTTTTGCCTGCCAATCTTGCGATTCGTCAGTCTTTGCAGCCTGTGAGCAAGAGCCCTGCTGTCTAATCTGCTGATCTTGGGTTCGCCAGCCACTCTGGCTACGTGAATCAGAAAAATCTCTATCCTGACCCATGGACTTGGGATGTTCCATCCTCTCCTACCACATGAGCCATTTCCTTGATATAAATCTCTCTATATATATATTTATATGCTTTACTGGTTTTGCTTCTCTAGAGAATCCAACCTAAGACAGCTGCTAACCAAAAGGTTGGCAGTTCAAATCCACCAGCTGCTCCTTGGAAGCTATATGGGGCAGTTCTACTCTGTACTATAGGGTCGAATGGACAGCAATGAGTTTATGATAAAGTTTAGAAATAAATATTTAATATTTTAGTATATTTAATATTTTAGTCCTGTTTTTACAGCTGTTTCCCAAGATTAACAATTAGTGTAAATAAAATATATTATTAATATTTAAAAGAGTATACACACATTTAAATTAAATGTCAATTTATATGCATTTTATATGTGTGTGAGAGAGTATATATATATATTTGTTTGTGTGTGTCTGATGTACTTGTAATTTTAAGAGAATTCTTTCCATTTTTATCATTCATATGTTTCGTTTTCATATCACCAAGAATACCATGGAAATGAATTAAAAATCAAACAAAGTGAATTGATTCCTGCTCTTGAATAAGGCACTACCTTTACTCCTTGACAACCCAGTACAATCTGTTTAATTATCTTATGTCATTAGGTCTGCTGTGAAGCCCAAACATGTGTATGTTAAAAATAAATAAATAAAATTTCCATAAGTGGTCTGCTACACAACCACAAATAAGAAGAGCCTTGAATAAAAGTGTGAGCTATAATAAGTGCCTCTTAATGGCTTCCTTAATGTAAGACCCCATTCTACAGGGCTCTAGAAATCTACCTTACTGTACAGTGTGAGTGATTTTTCTCTCAGAAATATTTCAAAGTAAAGTTAACAAAAGAGGTGTTCCTCTGAGGAAAACACTGTTCCTTGTGACCATCACCACTGTAGAAATCATGAGTTTTTAAACTTATGTCTTAATAATTTAGTATAATATGATATCTGGAGGAAAATGAAAGATGAGATCTATGGTAGATACTGTGCTATATATTGAATATTTCCTTTTCTCCCTGTTCCCAGGTGAATGGTAAGATTGAACTTGCCTGCCACTTTTAAATTCAATGTGATTGTGTGACTCGCTTCAGCCAGTGAAATGTGACAAGTGAAGCATATTGTTTCTAAGTAGGAAGTTTTAAGAGACAGCGCACTTATATGTACTGTTTATCTTTACTTTTGCAGTGGTGATCTGCAATGTTCTAGATCATAGCTACCGTGTCAATATTAGGTCTTGAGTAAGAACATGATAACAATGAGTAGAGCACTGCAGCTGGCCTAAAGTAGACAGGTAGCATGTCTGAAAAAGAAATCACTGTTTTTAACTCCGTAAGGTTTTTGAAGCTATTAGTGCAGCATAATTTAGCATACCCAGACTGAAACAATAATTAAAATATTAAACTTGTGGTCATGGAAGTAAACCATGTTTAACCTAAAAAAGTTATTCAATAACATAATGCCAAATTTAATAGGCTGCAAGAATCCATAGAGAGACAGCAATCAGAAATCTAGAAGATTAACAATAAAATTTCAGAATTAGACAACT
>NW_004443968.1:21616506-21636763 GCF_000243295.1 Trichechus manatus latirostris
AAAAGATAAAATACTTAGGAATAAATCTAACCAGAGATGTAAAAGATCTTTACAGGGAAAACTACAAGACACTATTGCAAGAAACTAAAAGAGACCTGCATAAGTGGAAAAATATACCTTGCTCATGGATAGGTAGACTCAACATAGTGAAAATGTCTATTCTACCCAAAGCAATCTACAGATACAATGCAATCCAGATCCAAATTTCAGCGGCGTTTTTTAATGAAATGGAGAAACAAATCACCAACTTCATATGGAAAGGGAAGAGGCCCCGGATAAATAAAGCACTACTCAAGAAAAAGAACTACCTGATTTTAGGACCAATTATACTGCCATGGTAGTCAAGACAGCCTGGTACTGGTACAACAACAGATACATAGAACAATGGAACAGAGTTGAGAATCCACATATAAGCTCATCCACCTATGAGCAGCTAACATTTGACAAAGGCCCAAAGCCCATTAATTGGGGAAAAGGCAGTCTCTTTAACAAACGGTGCTGGCATAATTGGATATCTATATGCAAAAAACTGAAACAAGACCCATATCTCACACCATGTACAAAAACTAACTCAAAATGGATCAAAGACTTAAATATAAAATCGAAAACAATAAAGATCATGGAAGATAAAATATGGACAATGCTAGGAGCCCTAATACATGCAATAAACACAATACAAACCATAAGTAACAATGCACAAGCACCAGCAGAGAGACTAGATAAATGGGAGCTCCTAAAAATCGAACACTTATGCTCATCCAAAGACTTCACCAGAAAAGCAAAAAGACAACATACAGACTGGGAAAAAAAATTTTTGGCTATGACAAATCTGATCAGCATTTAATCTCTAAAGTCTACAAGATACTGCAAAACCTCAATAGCAAAAAGACAAATAACCCAATTAAAAAATGGGCAAAGTATATGAACAGGCACTTCACCAAAGAAGATATTCAGGGAGCTAACAGACACATGAAGAAATGCTCATGATCATTAGCCATCAGAGAAATGCAGATAAAAACTACAATGAGATATCATCTCACCCCAACAAAGCTAGCATTAATCCAAAAAAACACAAAATAACAAATGCTGGAGAGGTTGTGGAGAGACTGGAACACTTATACTCTGTTGGTGGGAATGTAAAATGGTACAGCCACTTTGGAAATTGATTTGGCGCTTCCTTAAAAAGCTAGAAATAGATGTACCATACAATCCAGCTATCCTGATTCTTAGAATATATCTTAGAGAAACAAGAGCCATCACACGAATAGATATATGCACACCCATGGTCATGGCAGCACTGTTCGCAATAGCCAATAGATGGAAGCAATCTAAGTGCCCATGGATGGATGAATGGATAAACAAACTATGGTATATCCACACAATAGAATATTACACAACAATAAAGAACCATGATGAAGCTGTGAAACATCGTATAACTTGGTGGAAGCTAGAACTTATGCTGAGTGAATTTAGTCAGTCACAGAAGGACAAATACTGTATAACACCACTATAATAAGTACTCAAGAAAAGGTTTAAACACAGAAGAAAAACATTCTTTGATGGTTACAGGGGTGGAGTGGGAGGGTGGGTGTTATTCACTAACTAGATAGTAGACAAGAATCATCTTAGCTGAAGGAAGGACATCACACACTACAGGGGAAGCCAGCACACCTGGACTAAACCAGAGATAAGAAGTTTCCTCAATACAATCAAATACTTTGAGAGACAGAGTAGCAGGGATGTAGGGTCTGGGGACCATGCTTTCAGGGGACATCTAGGTCAATTGGCATAACAAACCTTATTAAGAAAATGTTCTGCATCCTACTTTGGTTAGTGGCATCTGGGGTCTGAAAAGCTTGCAAGTGGCCATCTAAGATGCAACAATTGGTACCAACCACTTGGAGTAAAGGAGAATGAAGAACACCAAAGACACAAGGAAAGTATTGGCCCAAGAGACAGAATGGACCACATAAACCAGAGACTTCATCAGCCTGAGACCAGAAGAACTAGATGGTGCCCGGCTACCACCAATGAACATCCTGACAGGGAACAGAACGGAGGGTCCCTGATGGAGCAGTAGAACGATTGGATGCATAACTCAAATTCTAGTAAGAAGACCAGACTTAATGGTCTGACTAAGACTGGAGGCACCCCAGAAAGCATGGCCCCTGGTCTCTCCATCATCCCAGAACTAAAACAATTTCCGAGGCAAACGCTTCAGACAGGGATTGGACTGGACTGTGGGACATAAAGTGATACTTGTGAGGAATGTGCCTCTTAGACAAGTAGATACAGGAGACCAAAGGGGTGGCTTTTGTGCAGAAGTGAGAGCGGAAGGCAGAGAGAGTTAGGAGCTGGTTGAATGTTCATGGGGAATCAGCGGTGGAGGGGAGGAGTGTGCTGTCGAAGAATGGGGTGAGCAGTTGGGGTCTCATAACAATGTAGGTTAAAAAAAAATTCTGTATGGGAGACTAACTTGAAATGTAAACTTCATTTAATTACAGCAATTAAAAAAAAAAAAAGAAACCAGAAAAAAGGAAATGCCCCCAAGGATGTCCCTGTGCATCTGTGCAGAGTAAGGGAGTAGCTTCCAAGCCTCACATTACTGCCTGGCTAGAAGGGGTTCCCAAGCTGAGAAAAGAAAAAGAAAACAAACAAACAAATCAAAACAGAACAAATCAGAGCAAACAAACAAACCAACAAACAAAAAAGCCACGGGGGTCCCACCAGCATGGCGGCACGGGCCGGGAAGAAGTTTCACAGTTGAGTGGTGTTTCACAGCCTTTCAGGAAGAAGCAAAGATGGCGCATAGAGCCAGGTATTTGAGAGAAAGGAGGGGGAGGTAGTGAGAGGTAAGGAAGAAATCTAAAGAAGCAGAAAAAAAGCAACACCAGCAGCCAACAAATGGTACTCAGCGAGCTGGCCAGTGCGAGCGAGTGGAATCCAAGTGGCACTGGGGGGAAGCTCGTGCTTCCTGGCCAATAGATTGTGGCGACAGGAAACAGAGGAGGCTAAATGGAGGTGAAGAAGGGTGGGGGGTGGGAAAGCCTATATCGTGGGTTACCAATTGTTCTGTCTCCTGTTGGAAGCTCCGTGAAGCTGCTTTCTCGTACCTCCTGTTCGCTGGTCTTCGATAGGATTCCAAGATGGCGGATCCATGCTGCGGTAGCTAATAGGGGACCTCTGCATGTATCTCTCCTCATGCTCTGTTCTCGGTCAGTTTCTTAATCCATTCAGTGCCTGGCTGAGTTCTTTATCTCTTCGTTTGATAGTTACGGTTTCAGGATTGATGTGTAACTCTGTTTGACTTAGTTTTTCTGATCTTTGCTGCGGAGGGACGGCGTGGTGCTTCTGACTATAGTGCCATGTTGCCCAGAAGTCCTTCGAGAGTAATCTTTAATAATAGGTTTTGACTGAATAGCTCACGTTTAAAATTAATAGAAAATGTCTAAAAAAGAAGTGGGGAATTTTAGATAAATAGTTGGCACAGGTTGTGGTGGATATTTCAGACAGCAGATTTTAAAGCATGGTATACTTCTTAAGATGTACTTCTAAACACTGAAACTCTTTACAACTGGGAGAATCAAAGTATTCTTTGCCTTGTTAGTTTGTGTCTTCTGAAAGGCAGATATCAAGTTGTGAGTAGACATGTATTTTTGTCCATAATGTTTCAGGGGACTGTGTACTGAACAATGCAAAGGTGCAATAAAGTAATCCTTCTTTACGTAGATTGATGTTCTTTTAAAATATCCCTTAGAAATGTATGTATTTCACCCAGTATAGTTAACAAAGCAACTATGACAATTTTTAGATTTTTTTTTTTAGTTCAAAGCACAGAATTGTGATGAACAATGAATTCAAATTATGAAAACATTTTCCCAAGCATTTTTGCTCAATATATTTAACAATTAGAGATTTAACAAATGTAAGCTGTATTCCAAACAAAACAAGGATTAGGGAAATGCGCAGTTAAATAGTCAAATGTTTATTTAAAGGTGATTTTCTTGAATCTTTTTTTAATAGAGAACAATTATACTTAAATTGTTATTCTTCCTTTCTTTTCATAAACCTCTTCATTTTCTATTTGAATCTATAATAATGTGGGATATTATCATATTAAAGAAAACATTATGGAACATTACACAAAGCTTTGGGATTAAAAATTAAAGCTCTACTTCTTTATTTTACCTTTTTGGCGGCAGACTTTTGTTGTCATTGTTGATTATAATAGGGCTCATGGTCTCATCAGTCTTAGGTGACTGAGGATTTAGTACTTGGTAATTATCATTTTGTGTTTGCTATTTGCCTTTTATGTATAGGTGGAGGTGAACATCATGAGCGCATTGAGAGCGGCCAGCAGCTCCCAAAGCCAAACTTCTGACAGCTTATATTCAGCTTCTCATCCCCCTCCTTTTTTTTCCCCATGAACTCCTAAGTAAATGTTCAAATTTATTATAGGTTGCTGAATGTCAACACCTAAATGATTCACTTTGTTTCAGTTGCAAGTCCCTGGTCGAATCAGTAATGATTGGGGTGGTCAGGGTCCCTAGACCCAAAGCATGGAGATACAGATGTATGTTTGTGCTGATGCCACCCTGCCAAAGAGGGGACTGTGTGATGCATGGTAGTTTTAAGATTTCCTGAGTCTCTGTGAAAATCAACTCTTAGAGTGTGAGCATTTGAACAGTCATGAACTAGCTAGTCAAAATTAATACAAAACAACCTTTCTTATTCCCTTCTCTTAAAAAAAAAAAGTCCTTTTTTTTCCTTTATATGCTTCATTTTTTTAATTTAATATATTATGCAGTCGTGGATTCCCCTCTGTCTTTATCCCTAATACTATTCCTGGCTCATTTAGGATTGCTCAAATCTGGCTTCAGATCACGATATACACGCTATAGCCCTTCTCCTTGAGCTCTGCAGATCTACTCATCTGAACCTAATTTTAGGTTGTTTGAAGATGATGCAACTCTCAGAGATAACATCGTATTATAAACCCTACTAAACTAGCCAAAATCGATATACAGCAATAGTTGCTGAGAAATGAAGTGCTAGGCTTTTACTCTATGGTTCTCTGAAGAGTTCTTTTTCTGGAGGACTGCCTAATTTTATCTAAAACTAAAAATCTGTCCAAGTTGTTTCAAGATAATTTACATTTTCTAATTTCTGTAAGAACTATAGCCAAAAGAACTTTAGCCAAAACTTCCACGATGGGAAGAATTTCTGATTCAATCGTCCGTTAAAATGTCGTCCAATGTCTGTTTTGATCTCAAACAATTTACTATACTTAAACACAGCACGAAGAATTAAATTAAAAAAAAAAATAATTCACGTTGATCTCAGATACGACATTCCTTTCTTTTCATGTATTACATAAGCTGCCTTATGCATTGCAAACTGTATTAAACCAGAACATACCAACATGTTTAGCTTAATGTGCCCTCCCAATGTTTTTTTATCTGATATATGCCACCAATCAATAAATTTCAAACACTCTCTTTGTACTCTACAAAGCTGTTACCATGCTAATCTATTCAGTCTATTCCTGTCCTTCACATGTCCTGACGTTTTTAACTGCTTAAAATAGAGGCATTTTCATATTAAAGTCTTTATACAGGATTTTATTTTACGTTGCCTATATACTTAAGTATTCGAAAGTGAGTTTCTTTTTACTCCTTTATAAGCATGCCAGAGAGTATTCCACAATAAAATGAATAGTCAAAAATCAGGTAGGTCTTCACATTCTGTAACATTTATTTCTTCTTTAAAATTGTCTTCAGTATGCATCTCCATAAATTTTACACAGTACCAAAATATTTATTTTTGTATTAAATTGAGAAAGTGTACCCAAGTCATAAGCATTACATACATTAGACAATAATTATAATTAAAATTGATTCATTAATTTACACTCTATACAGTGCATTCACATAAATTATGCCATTGAATACGCATGTGTACATTCTCTGCCTTAAGGAGAGATGCAGCAGCGTGAAATGACTTACCCAAAACTGTGTAGCTAACAAGTGACAGACTCCCACTCAAGATCCCTACCCTCAAATCCTCTGAATTTTCTACCATGTTTCTGCTAGCTTATCAGTACAGTCAATCCATTATTACCAGAACTTTTCCGTTTTTATCCTTCTACCCTAGCACATGTTAGGCTGCTAACCAAAAGTTTGGCGATTCGAACCCACCAGCCATTCCACAGGAGAAAGATGTGGCAGTCTGCTTCCATAAAGATTTATAGCCTTAGAAAACCTATATAGGACAGCTCTACTCTGTTTCATAGGGTCACTATAAGTTCAAATCGACTCCATAGCAATGGGTTTGGTTTTTGGTTTGGTTTACCCAAGCACTTAGCTTCACTTTCCTCCTTGCCCAGCACAAACTCCATAGTCTAGCATTCTGATTATTCTTTTGGTTCTCATCTCCATTGGCTGTCTTTTTCTACATATCACATAAGTGGCCGAGTATTGCAGAAACAACACACACACACACATAGATATAAAGCCAACTGTTTTCACTTCAATTTCATTATCTTAAAATGAATGGTCACTCAACACACCAATCAGTCCTGTTACATTTCTTTAGAAGAATCACTTTTCCACTATTTGTGAAAACGACTCATACCTTCTTCCTTTTTGAATTCTCTGAAACACATCCTTTTCTTTCATTCTCAGTTTCTGGTATTACACACTACTTCACGAGAAACAGAGATCTATAAGACCTCAACAACCCTCATATTCCTATCACCATCTTTATTCCTTCAATTATTTCTTTCCTCTTATAAGAATGGAGAAGTGTTTCTCTTCTGATTAAAGCTTCTACCCTTTACTTCTGGTCTGCATCCCATTATTCCTTTTCTACTCCACAGCTTAAGTACTTTCTCTCCCCCACATCATTAGCCACTCTCTCACTTCTAAAGCTTTTACATCATTGTACATGCTCTTGTTCATCCCATCCTGAACAAGAAAAACAAAGAAACAAACCCATTTACTCCGTTGCCTACCTCCAGCTACCACTCAATTTTTATTTTATGTAGATGCATATTTACTCACTTTTTTGTCTAAAATATAACCTATATACTGTGTACTATATATATTATATAAAGTATAATCTCAAAGAGAATATGGTCTACAGAAGGAACTCAATATCTGTTAAATGAATTAATAAAGAAATGTTTCATGGATCAAAGAGTGATCATTTTGTAGTAATCTCACTTGCCTTGACAGTTGATTGTGAGAGTTTGTAACACTGGAATGGATTATCCTTTGAAGATCCTAATACCCTGTTGATGATCTTTTAAAAGTAGATTATAGTATCACAGTAGACCTTTGATTATTCTGGATCCAAAAAGGTAATTTAAGAATATCTTAATCCTTTGTTTTCTTTTCCTCCTTTAGCAATGTTTTGGTTGTGAGCCTTCAATTAAAACTGGCTGATCAAATAAATGGGGCCCAGATGGTGCAGTGGATAAGCGTTTTGCTGCTAACCAAAAGAGAACTGCCCCATAGGGTTTCCAAGGAGCAGCTGGTGGAAGTTCAAATCCACCAGCTGCTCCTCGGACACCCTATGGGGCAGTTCTACTCTATCCTATAGGGTCGCTATGAGTCGGAATTGACTCCACGGCAACAAGTTTTTTTGTTTTTTTTTTAATCAAATGAATAGGGTGAAAAAGATTAAAGGGAACGTATTTATTCCATATTAAAAAAAAGAATATAAAAAGATATTTAAACTTTACAGAGGCACCCATGATATGCAGAAAATTATTTATGCAATTACCAATATTTATATAATAATGAGTACTTAATGACCTCTAGTTATATACAAGGTAAGTCAAACTGAAAGTATTGCATGTACATGAAAGCAATGGTATTATTCTATCTTGTATTTATATGAAATCAAATTTTTGGAGGGTTGGATAAAACATATATGTATTCTTCTCGTCCCAGAACCAGTACCAATTAAGCAATTCCAAATCTGGAATATTTAAAAATGTTGAGTCTCCTGATGTTGGTAACACATAATATCATACTAAATTAAATATTAATATCTTAAGGGAACTAATGAGACTGTAAATATGCCAGAGTTAAATATTATAGGCTTTTCCTCATTCTGCTGCCTTTACCATAATTTAATGAGCAGAAAGTAATCTAAGACTTAGGTTGGACTCTCAGCACACTTTTAAGGATCTTCTGATTTGCATTGTCATAACATTTATAACCTCAATGAATATCTTCATTTCATCTTAAGCTCTAACTGCAAAACAACTTTGAATGATTCCTAAGTGAGTACTAGATTGTACTGATCATCTCTTAAGGACCATTCTCATATGTATCTGACTTTCCAAGAAACCCAACAAACAAATGCAAACAAAAAGATCAGTCAAAATCTTCTGGTTGACTTTCTGACACCCAAACTAATTTTCAGTTCTTGCTAAATTCATATGAGGGAGAGTAATTAAAATTTAATTATAATGGACAGTCTTGTGGGCTTGGACATATGGGTATCATTGCCTAGATTTGATGAGTTTTCCCTCCTTTCAGGTATGGAATTTCCAACCTTTGAGTTTTATAACTCCTAGAGTCATTGGTCTTCATGCAGGCCCCATCACACCCCCACTCTTTGTGGATTTGTTTTTCCTATATACCTTCCTCCTTTAATGCTTCCATTTACAAAAAATTAAAAATGTAATTTATGTACAGTGACTATGACATCAACTGCTTTACATAAGTTGAGGACAAAATGAAAGTAATTTTCATCAATACTTTTTCAAACAATATAATATCACCTTTTGTTCTATAATCCGTATATTCCCACATTCTCTATCTGGCTTTCAAGCAGTGCTGCCACCCGATTTAGCTATCAACTACTGCTGTGCAAGAACTCTGCCCTGAAGACCACACGTTCAATCCTCTGTCCGTGTGATTCACAGATCTTCAGGAAATGTTTTCAGGTTCACAATCTATCCTGGTCTAGTTAGCACCTTTCTTTCTGAGCCACACTAACCTCAAGTATCAATAGAGTGTTATAACTCTCCCCAAACCACTCAACCCAATTATAACGGAGCTCCCTTCTCATGTTCCTAAATACCAGACTATGGTGTTGAAGAAAACTTTACCTGAGTAACTTGGAAGGAAAAAAAAAAAAAAAGGTAAAAATAATAGTATATCTTTGTTTTAGATTTAGCAGCCTTTGCTTCCACAAATCTTCCCTTTGGCCACTTCTCTCCTTAGCTTGTCTCTTACATACACACAAAAGTCCTCCCTACATATGGAGGTGTGGTCAGAGGAGAAAAAAAATCATTTAACATTGTAATAATCTTTGCCTTTGTCAAGGGAAGGAGCCTTGGTGGTACAGTGGTTAAAGCGCTCTGCTGCTAACTGAAAGGTCAGGGGTTGGAATCCATCAGCTGCTCCCCAGGAGAAAAATGTGATGATCTGCTTCTGTAAAGATTTATAGCCTTGGAAACCCTATGGGGCAGTTCTATTCTGTCCTATAGGGTCACTGTGAGTCGGAATCAACTGATGGCAGTGGTTTGGGGTTGCCAAGGGAGTTGTGATACCTTTATATATTATGCATATTCCTTTCCCCAAACTGGTTCAAACTCTGCTTTTCAGAAGGGAAAAAATAGGATTGGGAATTTGTATTACTACAGTAAAATGTGTTCCCAAAGAATATAATTCTCAAAGGAGAATATTGCCTCTACTGAAATAGCATTTTATCCCCACTACACTAGTATCTGGAGACCTGGTGGCTCAGTAGTTAAGAGCTATGGCTGCTAACCAGAAGGTTAGCAGTTTGAATTCACCAGCCACTCCTTGGAAATCCTGTGGGGAAGTTCTACTCTGTCCTACAGGGTAACTATAAGTTGGAATTGACTCAACAGCAATGGGTTTGGTTTGGTTTTACCCTAGTATCTGTCAGTATAAATGTACATTCATTCAAATATTAACAAGCTAAATCACAATACTACAATCAAATAAAGGTTAAAAGTCTTGTGTAATCAAAACAAACAAAAATGCTGGCATAATTCCCACCAAGATATCTACTTTAAATGAAGGTAACAGAAAGTAGTTGTCATCTCCCTTTAGAAAATGTTTACTAAACGCATATATCGACCTAAAGCACTATTTTTTTTTTTTTGTTTGCTTCAAGTTTATTTCTGTAGCCAATTATTTCTCAACATGAGGTAGAATTCTTTTCAGGCTCAATCAGAGAATGTTCAGAGCCATAAATAGTCAAGAACTTATTCATTAGTTAAATTACAATCAAATAAATATGTAAGTAAAGCAGTGCTACTATGAGGAAATAGGCATATTTACAAAAATTATTTTCAAGAGGATTGTGGATGTCTTTTTTCATGGGAATAAAAGAAATTCCATGCCTAGCTTTAGACTTTCTAAGGTAAAACCTCCTGCCTCCATTCTTTGCCACCTATGCTAAGTGGATTTATTCTATGGTAAAGAGTTGAACTCAAAGGGACTGCTGAAATAGAAGGCTTTTACAGAGCAGCTACTACTGAGACCTACGTTTTTGTTATGAACTGTAAGACTGTTGAATGCATGTACAGAAGTACTTTGTTTTCAATCTACTTGAGAAGGAGTAGTTCTAACGATTTGTTTTCAGATTCTCTGCTTTTGAAGAGAAATGGGCAGGAACCCTTAACTGTTCCCACATGAAAGCAAATACTACACCAGAGAAAGCATAAGAATTGTAGTGACTAGAAATCATACGAAACAACAGCAAGGACATAAGACACTTTGTATTTTTAAAATGTTTACAGTCATATAATCAGATCATTGAACATTTTTTAAATTTAATTAAAATATAAATTAAGTTATTGCAAAATCCATCCTCTATTTCATTAAAAATCTTACATTCAGGCAAAATAGTTACTGGTCCTTAACAATGCTATTAATTTAACACACCTCTCAAATAATTACTGAAGTTCTGCTTTGTGCTAGGCACTGTGCTAGGTGCAGGCCCATTTGTTGTTGTTGTTACTTGTTGTCAAAGTTGTTTCCAACTCATGGAGACCCCATTGTTACTGCAATAGCACGGATTGGAGCCAACTGCCACAATAGCCAATTCTGAGACAGAGTGAGGTGAGCAGCAAGAGTTTTATTATATATAGATATATAGGAGACAGAAGGGAATAGATTCCTCCAAAAACCTGTCTCCTTGAACTGGATACTGGCTGAAGGCTTTATAGGGACAGGATTATGAGTCTTAGAAGTTTGTGGAATGTTAGTTCCTTCTTGAGGTGGTCACAGTGGTCACGTCCCAGACGAGTTAACATTTTACTGGTATTCTTGAGGATTATCTGGCGCCATCCTGGTTTTCTTGTCACAAGAAGGGTGCTTCGTTCGGTTTTTCATTCCTAGATCAGTATCACTTGGTTTTCCACCTTCCAAGGAGGAACATCGGTTAATTTTAAACTTCTTACAGAGACTGGAACAGAGGGAAAAAAGATCATGAGACATTGCAGGGGTTAGCAATGGGGAGTAATAATAGTGAGCCGGACCTATGCAGCCTCTTCCATCATGGCAGGCCCACTAGCCTAATGAAACCTTCCCAGTTAAATAAGAGCATCATGCATTTCCAGTTGCTTATGTGAATCACATAGACCTAAAGCTAAAAGCAGAGAGAAAATAAAAATTTTCTTCTTCAACAGAGAAGTCAAATGATTAATACAAGTTACACAGAAAATCTTAAAGAATTTGTTTGTGGTCAAACCATGTGTTTGTTCATTTTGATTTGCTTTCAAGTACTACTCATCTCTGCCAGCAGTAGAGACCTGAAAATGGCAGTTTTGCTTGTCAGAGGAGTGATATCAAAATGAGCAAACATTTACATTGATTAGATCTCCCCACAAATGTAAAGACTCCAGAAAATTTTATCTGGCATATTATAGCACTTCAATCCACCTTAACTTTGTAGACTGGGCCTACACAGGCCACCGCAAACCCTTTATCATTTATCTTCTACATTTTAAAACCTACTCCTTTATTTTTTTTGTTGAAATCAAGATACAGAAGGACATTTATTGTGACCTTTGTTGATGTTTAGCACTATTGCAGGAAACATTTTAGGTAAGAATATCCATAAAAAATGTTAGGTATAGAGCAAGTTAGACAACACTAACACACGGGAAATATTATTACCAAAAAAAAAAAAAAAAATCACTACATACACATGTACTCTCCTTTTGGGAAAAATGCTATTTCACATTATACGATATATATCTCATAAATGAGGAACAAAAATGACCAAACATTCTAAAAAAAGAAAAACAGTGAGTCTTTAAGACTGTATTAGTAAAATTGCATTGTGAGAAGGCCTCTATGATCAGTGAAATAGCCTGAAGAGTGAAAATGATGTTTTTTGTAACTGCCCTCATATCATCAGAGTGGCTCTCATTGTTTCTCAGAATAAAATAATTGAAGCAATTTATCCTCAAGACAAGTGCTATATAACGCTATCAGTTATTGCTATAGTGAGTATAGTCAAAAGTGTTATAGTACAGTTTGAACGGAATAGATCAACTGTATAAGAAGTGTTATTTCTTTCAGCAGTTGTAGAAACTTTGCCTGCTAAATGATAGTGAAAAATGTGTAACTACCTACTAGGCTGTGAGTTTCTCTCGGGAAGTGGATGCCATATTTCATGCGATGCACTTATTATTAAAAAAAAAAACAACCCATCGCACATGAGTTGATTCCAACTCATAGCGACTCTATTGGATAGAGTAGAACTGCCTCATAGGGTTCCCAAGGCACAGCTGGTGAATTTGAACTGCTAACATTTGGTTAGCAGCCAAATGCTTAACGATTGGACCACCAGGGCTCCATGCACTTATTAGGTCCTGTTAAACGTTAAAATGCTTAGGGAACACAAATAAGGGAAAATTCCTGTGTTTGGATCTTGCCAGGGTTTCCATACACAATGGGAAAATTAATCAATATATATCCATTTGATTCCTATAATGAGAGAAAATTTCTAAACTTTAAAACCTTTTTCTCATAATTCCAAAAAAAAAAAAATCCCAAATCCACCGCTGTCCTGTCAATTCCGACTCATAGCGACCCTATAAGAAAGGGCAGAACTGTCCCACAGGGTTTCCAAGGCTGTAAATCTTTACGGAAGTAGATTGCCACATCATTCTCCTGGAGAGGTGCTGTGGGTTGAACTGTTGATATTTTGGTTAGCAGCTCAGAGCTTTAACCACTTCGCCACCAGGGCTCCTTTTCCTCATAACTATAGAGGATATAGTTTACAATCCAAACCAGGAGACTTTTGCCCAAAAGAAATGCAAAACTTGACAGAATCCACAATCATATTTTGGAGTTTCTATTTCTTGCCCCGCTTTAGAGATGAGGAAGCTGAGGTTCCTTTAGAAGTAAAGCTTCTAAATTTCCTGCTTTAAATTATGTTTTTTAATTACACAGTCAACTATACAGGCTCCAATCACATCCGATTAGACGACTTCTGCTAAGATACCATGAGATTTATAAGAAAAGAGACAAAAGTCATTACAGAACATGTATTTCCAATTCTTATTTTGGTAATCTTTGTGCAATGACTACTATCCAGTCTTCTCCAGCTTGGAATTCCCTCTGGGCTACCCTCTGGATGTTGGGATTCTGATGGAAACTTCTTTTGTTATCACTGAATGCATCTGTAGCTCAAGGCTTTGTAAAATCACAAGGGATTAATTGAGAATAACCACAGTTTAAAAAATAAAAATTATATACAAATTTACAACCCAGTAAAATTAAGCATAAATATCTGTGTTAGAAATAAGAGTGCAATGGTGTTCAACTGATAACCTCATATTGCTCCATCAGTAACTCTTCTACTCCCTGAGAGTAGTGAAATTTGTGGCTAATTGTTTGTTTTTTTTTTAATTTTAAGAAAATTGTCTTTGTTCTTGTTCTCTCCAGATTCCTCTTCCCCTGTCCAGGGTTAGCATATAATTTTCTGTGTTGCATGCTGTTTGAAGTCTGCTCTGTTTTATCTGAGAGTGGCATTTTGCTTTGCAGAGAAATAGGCCCACAACTGCAAAAGGTTCACATTTCAAGTATAAAAAATAAATTGTTTATATTTTTCTATTTCTATCCTTAATTTCTCAGAAGTTATACCGATCCACTGTCTCTAATATAGTTAACAATGTCTGCTGCAGAATTTTGCTATCTCTGGGTGTTTTATAGGACCAGGAAGCTATTATTTCGTCCTCCTGCTCACCCTCCTCCCCCTGTAATTACATGGAAAATTGTGGGTAAAGTACGTTTCAGAAGAAGTCTGAGCTGAAAATGGTTCATCCACTGGGCAGAACCATAGCTATAATCTTACTTAATGTGTTGTACCAGTAAGCATATTCCTTGTCTTCATCACATCAGGGTTTTAATGTTGAAACAGTTTGTGCCAGAAATTATATAGCTACAAATTCAAAATTTCCTAGTTTTAAAATGTATTCAGAATCTTTATTAACAGGATATAATCTCTCTTATATACTCTCTATTTTATTGACATGTGGTGGAAATGTATTCCATCTGAAAACATATTGGCAGATGTCAATTCTGTATGGAAATCTGGCCTCTCGTGGGTACATTCTAACAAGCTTGTATGCTTCTGTCTCTACTTAAAAATGGTGAACAAATGTGCTTTTATATTTTTAAGTTAATATACAAAGTTATTGTGCAATTTTAAAAATGATTTCTTGCTTTAATTTATGCTTTTTAATTACATAATCAACCACACAGTTTCCAATCACATCAGATTAGATGACTTCTGCTAAGGTAATGAATTTAAAGGGCCAATTAGCTTAAGTCTATGATGTAGGGATGGAGTGTTTTGTTTTGTTTCTTTTTCCTGAAATGGATGGGCTTAATTTAAAATTTTAAGACATATGTTATTTTTTCTCAACACAACATTGCTTGATGTGTGTATTTAAGAAACAGTAAATCTAAAACGATAGTGTTTCCACAATTGCAGTATTTCAAGAAATTGGTTTACTGCTGCTAAAGTGTGAATCTAAAGTCTGAATGCTTAGCTTTCATAAACAATACATTCAGAAGGCCATGGAAATGACTTTTTCATTATTGTTATTTCAATTATATCTGAACTTTTATTAAAGTTCTATTTCCTTCAGTGAACATGGACAAATCGACATGATGCGATTGCATACATATAAGTCATAAAATTACAGCTCTAAGAACATTCTAATGAAGACTTGATTCTGGGATTGAGCAAACTTGGAAATTATGGTGTCTGAATAAGGCTGTGAGTGTCAGGGTAAAGAAATTAATTTGAATGGTATAAAAGGTTAGTTGAAAACATTTGGATAAATATCATTTACTCCTTCCCCCTCTTTTCATAGGCAAGTGTTACTGTGCAAAGTACTGAGCTAGATACAGAATTTACCATAAATGAATTGGACATGGACTCTGACTTTAAGTACCTCACAGGCTGGTGAAAAAGATATGCAAGTATATACAATTTAGGTCGCAGTATACTTTGTGCCATCACTCGTTTGTCAGTTTGTCATACTATGGCGGCTTGCATGTTGCTGTGATGCTGGAAGCTATGCCACTGGTATTTCAAATTCCAGCAGGGTCAGTCAGAGTGGACAGATTTCAGTGGAGTTTCGACTAAGACAGACTAGGAAGAAGGACCTGGCAATCTACTTCTAAAAAAAATTAGCTAGTGAAAATCTTATGAAAAGCAGTGGAATATTTCTGCTATAATACTGGAAGATGAGGCCCTCAGGTTGGAAGGCACTCAAAATATGACTGGGGAACAGCTACCTCGTCAAAGGAGAGTGTACCTTAATGGCAAGGGTGGAGTAAAGCTTTTGGGACTTTCATTTGCTGATATGACATAACTCAAAATGAGAAGAAACAGCTTCAAACATACATTAATAATCATAACATAGAATGTATAAAGTATGAATCTAGGAAAACTGAAGTCATCGAAAATGAAATAGAACACATAAACATCAATATCCTAGGCACTGCTGAGCTGAAAAGGACAGGCATTAGGCATTTTGAATCAGACAATCATATGGTCTAATATACAGGGAATGACAAACTGAAGAGGAATGGCATCTCATTCATCGTCAAGAAGAACATTTCAAGATCTATATTGAAGTACAACACTGTCAGTGATAGAATAATACCCATACACCTACACGGAAGACTAGTTAATATGACTATTATTCAAATTTATACACCAATAACTAAGGCCAAACATGAAGAAATTGAAGATATTTACCAAATTCTGCAATGTGAAATTGATCAAACATGCAATCAAGGTACATTGATAATTAATGGTGATTAGAATGTGAAAAGTTGAAAACAAAGAACAAGGATCTGTAGTTGGAAAATATAACCATGGTGATAGAAAAAACGCCAGAGATTGAATGATAGAATGTTGCAAGACTAACAACTTATTCATCGCAAATACCTTTTTTCAACAACATAAGTGGTGACTATACACATGGGCCTCACCAGTTGTAATACGCAGGAATCAAATTGAATTTATCTGTGGAAAGAGACAATGGAGAAGCTCAACATCATCAGGTCTTTGTACATTTTGTTATAATACTTTATTTTGTCTTCTTGAGCCTCCATTTGAAATCTTCAGTTCAGCTCTTCTACCTTATCATTTTTTTTACATTTGCTTTAGCTGCTGTATGTTCAAGAGCAAGTTTCAGAGTCTTTTCTGACATCTATTTTTGTCTTTTCATTACTGTCTTTTTAAGGACCTTTTACTTTCATGTATGATGTCCTTGATGTCATCCCACAACTTATCTGCTCTTTGGTCATTAATGTTCAATGTGTTAAATCTATTCTTGAGATGGTCTCTAAATTCATGTGGGATATACTCAAGGTCATATTTTGGCTCTCAAGGACTTGTTTTAATTTTCTTCATCTTCAACTTAAACTTGCATATGAGAAATTGATGGTCCATTCCACAGTAGGCCTCTGGTCTATTTTGACTAACGATACTGATTTTCCTCATTGTCTCTTTCCACAGATGTAATCGATTTGATTCCTATGTATTCCATCCAGTGACCTGGAGTTAGAAAACCAAAAGGGAAGAACACCCTTGGCTTTTCTAAAGCAGAAAGAACTGAAGAAAAAATTCAAGCCTTGAGTTGCAATATTGAATGATTCTATGGGCAAAATGCTGAACAATGTAGGAAGCATCAAAAGTGATAGAAGGGACTTCTGGGCAACATGGTGCTATAGACAGAAGTACCATGCTGTCCCTCCACAGCAAAGACCCAAAAAATTAAGTTAAACAGAGACAAACATAAATCCTGAAACCTTAAGCATCAAACGAAGAGATAAAGAACTCAGACAAGCACCAAATGGAATAAGAAACTGACCGAGAACAGAGAATAAGGAGAGATAGCGCAGAGGTCACCTATGAAGCTAATGCAGCATGGATTTGCCATCTTGGACTCCCAGAGATCGGTGAACAGAGAGTACAAGAAAGCAGCTTCACTGAGCTCCCAGCAGGACACAGAGCAATCAGTAACCAGCGATATATGCTTTCCCAACCCCCCAAATTTCTTCACCCTCGCTCGGCCTCCTCTGCTTCCTGTGGCCACAGTCTCTTGGCCAGGAGGCACCGGCTTCAGCTCTGCACCACTTGGATTCCACCTGCCACACAGGCCGGATCCATAAGTGCCATTTTTTGGTTGCTGGTGTAGCTTATTTCCGCTTCTTTTGGTTTCTTCCATACCTCTCACCACCTTCCCCTCCTTTCTCTCAAATACCTGGCTCTATGTGCAGTCTTTGCTTCTTCCTGAAAGGCTGTAAAATGCTGCTCTACTGTGGAGCTGCTTCCCAGGCTGCACCACCAAGCTGGTGGGATACTCAGGGTGTTTTTTTTTATTTGTTTCTTTCATTTTGATTTATTTCTTCCTTTTTCTTTTCTTGGCTTGAGAGCCCCTTCTAGCCAGGCTGTAGTGTGTGGCTTGGGAGCTAGTTCCTCAGTCTGTGCAGCCATGTGGTGGAATCCTAAGTGCATTTATTTATTTTTGTTTATTTTCTTTTTTTGTCTTTCTTCATTTCTCAGGTTCTCATCTCTCTGTACTTACGTTCTCTTCCTGTCTCCTGAATACCTGGTGCTGTGTGACACCTCTACCCCTTTCTAGACAAGCTGTACTTCATGGCCTGGGAGCCACTTCCTCCGTCTTCGCATTTCTCCATTTCTTGGTCTTAAAGGCAAGCTCCGTTAGCATTCTTTTTTATTTGTTTGTTTTTGGCTACTGTTTCTCTCTCCTCTCTCTCCTCTTTCCCATACCCATCTTAGCTCCACACATAACAATCTCCGCCCTCCTTCCTGCCTACCTGCACTGTCTGCTGAACATCACACCCTTGAACAGCACAGGCACGGTCTACTGGAACCTGCTCTGCACTGATTCAGAGCCAGGCAGGACAGCCCCAGTAGGTGCCACAAACAACCCATCCCAGCAACCCCCCTTCAGCTGGAACTGCCCTGCTGCACCATAGTTGGGTGACTGACCCTCTCCATTGGAGAAGGAGGCAAAAAGTATTGTGCCCACTGATGAGCAAACAACAAAGAAAGCACAGCCTGCCTGCTCAGACATAACCAAATAAAACAAAAAAGCAGAAATAAAAAAAATCTACAATCAATAAATGAAGAAAATAACTACTGAACATCCCGAAGACAGCAGAGAATATCAAAATATAAAAAAACAGGATAAGATGGTTCCACTAGCTGTCCAAAATGAAACATCAGATGACTTCCCAGTAGAAGAAAAGGCACTAGAACTACCTGATAAGGAATTCAAATCTCTAATATTCAGAGCTATGCAAGAGTTGAAGCAAAAAGCAGACAAAAATGAGGAAAAAGTAGACAAATTCATGGAAAAGGTAGACAAATTCATGGAAACTACAGACAAAAAAATGGAAGAATTCAGGAAAATAATAAAGGAACAAAATGTCAAAATAAATTCACAATTAGAAATCATACAAAAACAACAATTAGAAATCCAAAAGATAAACAACAAGATTCAGAAATGGGCAATGTCATAGAAGGGCTGAGGAGCAGGTTTGAAACGATGGAAGACAGGATCAGTAAAATTGAAGACTAATGCTTTGATACAACTCTGTTTAAGGAAAACTCAGAAAAAAGAATGAAGAAAAATGAAGAAAACCTGAGAATTATGTGGGATACATTCAAAAGAAAAAATTTGCGAGTAATCGGAGTTCCAGAACAGGGGGAGAAAACGAAAAACACAGAGGAGATAATTGAAGAACTGCTGATAGAAAACTTCCCCAATATCATGAAAGATGAAAAGCTGAACATTCAAGAAACTCAACGAACTCATATAAGATAGACCCCAAAAGAAAATCACCAAAGCATATCATAATCACACCCACTAAAACCAAAGACAAAGAAAGAATCCTGAAAGTAGAGGAGAAACAATAAGACTAAGCTCAGATTATTCAGCAGAAATCATGCAGGCAAGAAGGCAATGGGATGACAGATATAAAACCTTAAAAGAAAAAATTGTCAGACAAGAATAATATATCCTGCAAAACTCAAATTCAAATATGATAGTGAAATAAAGTCATTTCCAGATAAACAGAAATTAAGGGACTATGTAAAAACCAAACCAAACTTACAAGAATTATTAAAGGGAATCCTTTGATCTCAGAACAAAAAACACCAGACCACAGGCTGAATCTAGGACACAGGATCATATTAGCCAGATACAAACCTAGGAAATGAACTCTCAAGGACTATCCAAAACCAAAAGAATTACAATATGGGACCAGAGAGGTTAATCTGTAAATGACAACAACATCAGAAAAATAAAAGAGGGAATAAACAGTGTAGGTATAGAATATTCTAATGGAGAGGAAGGTAAGGCAATACCAAGTAATTGTAGACTGGTTCAAACCTAGGAAGATAAGGGTAAAATTCAAGGTAACCACAAAGAAAGTTAACAAACCTACTCATCAAAATGAAGAAGAAAATCAAAGTCTCAGTAGAAATAAAATCTACAGAAACAAAAGAAATTTTTAAAAATCCACAAACAAAAGGAATTCAGCACAGGAGAGTAAGATGAACAAAGAGAACGTCAATACCACAAAAGAAAGTACTACAAACTGACAGCAATAAACTCATACCTATCAATAATTACATGGAATGTAAATGGCCCAAATGCACCCAAAAAGGACAGAGAGTGACAGAATGGATAAAAAAAAAA
>NW_004443968.1:21637860-21639958 GCF_000243295.1 Trichechus manatus latirostris
AAATTTGAAAACCTAGAGGAAATGGATAAATTTCTAGAAACACACTACCTACCCAAACTACCACAAAGTGATGTTGAAAATCTGAACAGACCCATAACAATAGAAGAGGTTGAAAATGTAATACAAAAAACTCCCAACAACAACAACAACAAAAATCCCTTGCCCAGATGGCATTCCTGGAGAATTCTACCAAACTTTCAGGGAAGAGCTTATACCATTACTACTCAAAATATTTCAGAACATAAAAAATGAAGCAAAATTTCCGAATTCATTCTATGAAGCCAGCATAACGCTGATACCAAAACCAGGCAAAGACATCACAAAAAAAGAAAATTACAGACCAATATCTCTCATGAATACAGATGCAAAAATTCTGAACAAAATTCTAGCCAATAGAATTCAGCATCATATCAAAAAAATAATACACCATGACCAAGTAGGATTCATACCAGCTATGCAAGGATGGTTCAATGATAGAAAATCAATCAATGTAATCCACCACATAAATAAAAGGAAAGAAAAGAATCACATAATCATCTCAACTGACACAGAAAAGGCATTCAACAAAGTCCAACTCTCAATAAAATAGGTATAGAAGGGAGATTTCTCAACATAATGAAAAGCATTTATGCAAAACCAGTGGCCAACATCATTCTTAATGAAGAGAGGTTGAAAAAATTCCCCTTGAGAACAGTAAGAATACAAGGTTGCCCTTTGTCACCACTCCTATTTAACATTGTGCTGGAAGTCCTACCTAGAGCAATAAGGCAAGAAAAAGAAATAAAGGGTATCCAAACTGGTAAGGAAGAAGTAAAACTGTCCCTATTTGCAGATGATATGATATTTATATAGAATATCCAAAAGACTCCATGAGAAAACTACTAGAACTTATCAAAACATTCAGCATAGCAGCAAGATAGAAGATAAACATAAAAAAGATCGGTGGGATTCAGATACACCAATAAAGAGAATGATGAAAAGGAAATGAGGAAAACAATACCATTTATAATAGCCCCTTAAAAAATAAAATACTTACACATAAATCTAACCAGGGATGTAAAAGACCTATACAAAGAAAACTACAAAACACTACTGCAAGGAACTCAAAGGGATCTACATAAATGGAAAAACATACCATGCTCATGGAATGGTAGACTCAACATTGTGAAACTGACAATTCTACCCAGAGTAATCTACAAATAAAATGCAATCTCAATCCAAATACAAATAACATTCTTTAAAGAGATGGAAAAAAACAATCATTAACTTTATGTCAAGAGAGAAGAAGCCCCAGATAAGTAACCACTACTGAAGAAAAAGAATAAAAGTAGGAGGACTCACACTACCTGACTTCAGAACCTGCTATATAGCTACGGTAGTCAGAACAACCTGGTACTGGTACAATGACAGATACGTTGACCAATGAAACAGAATTGAGAACCTAGGTGCAAATCCATCCACCTATGGTCACCTGATCTTCGACAAGGGCCCAAAGTCCATCAAATGGGGAACAGACAATCTTTTTAACAAATGGTGCTGGTAAAACTGGATGTCCATCTGCAAAAGAAATGACACAGGGCCCATACCTCACACCATACACAAAAACTACTTCAAAATGGATCAAAGACCTAAATATAAAGCTAAAAACTATAAAGCTCATAGAAGAAAAAATAGGATCAATGCTAGAGACCATAATACACAGAATTAACAGGATACAAACCGTAACGAACAACACATAAACTACGGAAGATAAGCTAGATAACTGGGATCTTCTAAAAATTAAGTACGTTCATCAAAAGACTTCACCAAAAGAGTTAAAAGAGAACCTATAGACTGGGAAAAAATTTTTGGACAGTACAAGTCAGACGAAGGTGTAATCTCTAAAATCTATAAGAAAATCCAACACCTCTACCACAAAAAGACAAATAATTCAATTAAAAAATAGGCAAAGGAAATGAACAGACACTTCACCAAAGAAGACATTCAAGTGGCCAACAGACACATTAGGAAGTGCTTGCAATCATTAGCCATTAGAGAAATGCAAATCAAAACCACAATGAGATACCATCTTTCCCTGGCATTACTCGCAGGAATCAAA
>NW_004443968.1:21640977-21648701 GCF_000243295.1 Trichechus manatus latirostris
CTCTGACCGGGATCACAACAGAGGTTCCCGGACAGAGCTGGAGAAAAATGTAGAACAAAATTCTAACTCACAAAAAAAGACTAGACTTACTGGCCTGACAGAGACTGGAGAAACCCTGAGAGTATGGCCCCCGGACACACTTTTAGCTCAGTAATGAAGTCACTCTCAAGGTTCACCCTTCAGCCAAAGATTAGACAGCCCCGTAAAAAGAAATCAGACTAATAGGGCACAACAGCCCAGGGACAAGGATGGAAAAGCTGGTAATAAGGAACCCAAGTTCGAGAAGGGAGAGTGTTGACAGGTCGTGTGGTTGTTAACCAATGTAATAAAACAATATATGTACTAACTGTTTGATGAAAAACTATTTGTTCTGTAAACTAAACCTTCATCTAAAGTACAACTAAAAAAAAAAAAAAAGGACCTTTTCGAAGTCAGCCCAAGAAAACGTATCAAAAGAAAAGAGAGAAATGGAAGGAGTACACAGAGTCACTGTACTAAAAAGAATTAGTCTATGTTCAACCATTTCAGGAGATGGGATATGATCAAGAACTGATGGTATTGAAGGAGAAAGTCCTAGCGTCCCTGAAGGCATTGGTGAAAAACAAGGCTCCAGAAATTGATGAAATACCAATTGAGATGTTTCAAGAAACAGATGCATCACTGGAAGTGCTCACCTGCCTATGTCATGAAATTTGGAAGACAGCTACTCAGTGACCAGAAAGAAGAGATCTATATTTGTGCCTATTCAAAAGAAATGTTATACAACTGAATGCTGAAATTATTGAACAATGTCATTAATAGCACACGCAGGTAAAATTTTGCTGAAGATAGTTAAAAATTGTTGCAGCAGTAGGTCAACAAGGCTAACTGCCAGCAATTCAAGCTGGACTCAGAAGACATGGAAAAAAGGATATCATTTTTTATGTCAAATAGATCTTGGGTGAAAGCAGAGAACGCCAGAAGGATGTTTACCTGTGCTTTATTGACTATACAAAGGCATTCATCTGTGTGGATCATAACAAATTATGGATAACATTGCAAATAATGGGAATTCCAGAACACTTGATTGTCTCATTTGAAAACTCTCCATGGACCAAGAGTCAGTCTTCAAATAGAACACGTGGATACTGCATGGCTTAAAATCAGAAAAGATATGTGTCAGGGTTGTACTCTTTCACCATAGTTACTCAATTTGTATGCTGACAAAATAATCCAAGAAGATAGACTATATGTATAAGAATTCGACACGAAGATTGGAGGTAGACTCATTAACAACCTGCAATATCCAGATGACACAACCTTGTTTGCTGAAAGTGTAGAGGACTTGAAACACTTCCTGAAGAAGATCAAAGACTACAGCCATCAGTATGGATTACACCTCAACATAAAAAAAAAAAAAAATCCTCAGAACTGGACCACTAAGTAACATAATGGTAAACGGAGAAAATATTGAAGTTGTCAAGGATTTCATTTTATTGAATCTACAATCAATGCCCATGAAAAAAGCAGTGAAAAAATCAGACATGTATGCACTGGGAAAATACGCTGCAAAAGACCTCTTTAAAGTGTTAAGAAGCAAAGATGTCACTTTAAGGATTAAGGTGAGCCTGACCCAAGCCGTGGTATTTCCAATTGCTTCATATGCACATGAAAGCTAAACAATGAATAAGGAAGACCAAAGAATTGATGGCTTTGAATTATGATGTTGGCAAAGAATATTGAATATACCATGGACTGCCAGAAGAACGAACAAATCTGTCTTGGAAGAAGTAGAGCCAGAATGCCCCTCAGAAGCGATGACGGCGAGACTTCTTTGTAAGTGCTTTGGACATGTTATCAGGAGGGACCAGTCCCTGCAGAAGGACATCATGCTTGATAAAGTAGAAGGGTCAGTGAAAAAGAGGAAGACCCTCAAGGAGATGGGTTGACACAGCAGCTGCAACAATGAACTCAAACAGAGCAACAATTGTGAGGATGGTGCAGGACTGGGCAGTGTTTCATTCTGCTCTACATGGTGTCACTGTGAGTTAGAACCGTCTCTACAGCATCTAACACACAACATAACAACATATATATAGAAAACATATTAAAGAATCTTGACTGTAAATGGCACTTACACATATGTGGTTACCTTTGCCTTCCTTCCTGCTCAATAATGGGTGTGTGTGTTGACTAAATTTATATCTCTGAACGTAGAATACATTATGCTTTTAAACTTGGTATCTCTGAACTTAGCCATACAGTTCAATACCCTAAATATCTACTGCAGTCAATTACTACTGCTAATTAAACAGAATGGGGCAGTGGTGGTTCAATGGTAGAATTCTTGCCTTCCACTTGGAAGACCCAGGTTTGAATCCTGTCCAATTCACCTCATGCACCTCATGTGTAGTCATCACCCGTCTGTCAGTGGACCCTTGTCAGTGTTGGTATGAGGCTCAACAGGTTTTGGCAGCATTTCCAGACGAAGATTTACTAGGAAGAAAGGCTCAGAAATCTACTTCCAAAATCAAAATGAAAATCATATGGATCACAATGGTGCTATCTTCGCCCAATCCTGGGGATGGTGCAGGACCAGGCAGTGTTTTATTCAGTTGTGTATGCAATTGCCATGAGTTGAGCCGACTAAACTACAGATAACAACAATAGTAACAACTACAGCAAAACAGAACATGGGCATTAGCTTGTTTGAGAAAGCTATAGGGCAGCAAGAAGCTGCAAGTGGCTCCTGTAGGGACAGAAAGATTTACTATATATGGAAGCTACTATCATGACTATTATTAACTCAATACGCTTTCAGCGTTTCTTTATACTCTTAAAAAGAAATATCTTCTGATGTTAGTGTGAAACATATTGAAGAGCATTGAATTTGACAGGTGACCTCTAATAAAAAACAAACAAGCAAAACAAAAAACATAACAACAATTTCAGAATAAAAAGAAGTAAAAAAAATAGACAAACCACTTTATAAACATTTTGTGTAAAACACAGACATTTGAAGGCACACCCATTTAGCTCTCCAAAGTTTCACACATTGAGACAAAGGACAAAGCTAGGGAGTCTATTTTCCTGTCTCTATAGAAAAAGCATAATTAACGCCCATTTCTTTTCTATTTCTATGGTAACAGGATACACAAGTACCTTAGAAAGGGAAAAGGTAAAGAGATGAATCTCTTAAGTGTTGATGGTGGTGAGTGGAGGCTGGGATAATAAAAGCATGGATGTCCATTAATCCTTGACAATCTCCTAGTCATGGAAAGATGTTTAAGTTAGGGCTTGAGCTCATATTATAAGTGCACTTTCTTCACCGTTCAGAGCACCACTTGGCTAAATTGAGTTCGCAGATTAAGTTTAACCAAACACTTGAGTTATCTTATGTGCACACCTTATTATGTTTTACAATCAAAAGCAGAATAAAAGTTACAAAAATAAGGTTTAATAAAATATTGTAAGTAATGCATTCCATAGTATTTATACATTATTATCTCATTTAACTATTATTGAATTACTACATAGAAGGGAGTAGCATTAATGTTGTTTGGTTCTTGTGAGAAATAATAAGATTGTTTCAAGTATATAAAGACTATTTTAGAGGTTAAGTTGTTCCCAGCATATTTGGTTAAGTTTACTCTTGAAGAAAAATTTCCAAATATTCCAAAGGTTTAGAAGATGAAAAAAGAAGGAAAGAAAAGGAGCCAAACAATTTCAGTGTCTCAGTAATGAGAGAGAGGAATTATTCATGACTTAATAGACTTTTAGCTTTTTTCCCCACTGACATATGCCCAATATAATACTATCAATGAAATGAAAGACAGAGACCTTCTATGCCATCCTCTGAATTATTTCCTGCAATTCCCTTTAAGTTGAAATTACTTAACAATGCAGGGAAAAAGGAATCAGAAAAGCACATGGTGGATTGAATAGTGTAGAGAACTTCTAATAAAGTACTCTCCTTCCAGCACACACCAGAGCAATTGGATGTGAATAACCATCAAAAGCTCTATGTGCTCTGTTCTGTGTAGTGGATAGAAATCTCATAAAAAATAATAAGATTGGTCTATCCCTCATCTTTAAATAGAAGAGCTTCATTCTGTATGGATGTGTGATATTGTATGCTGTTCCCTTTATTGTGAAGGATTATTGATTTGTGACTATATTTATAACATTTTTTTCTTGCTTGTTAACGTTTCCTCCATGAATTGTCTCCTAGTTTTGAAGGAATAAAATAATCCCCCTTGGAAGATTTGCTGTCTTGCTTTCTTTTCCTCTAATGCATCTTTCACTGGAACAATTTCCCCAGGAGGAGACAGTCAGATTTCACTTTCTCAACTTTGAGAGAAAGAAGTTGCTGTATCAGTGATGGTAGGACCAGCTGCAGGAGGTAAATGATGTACTTTTTCATTGGTGTGATGGAGAACGCCAAAGCAATACTTGAGGCTCCAATTTATGTCTTTGCAGGAAGTTTGTCTAGTAAAATATTTTAAGGACAAAAATATGGTCATTTTTTCTAGTCATTGTTGAAACAAAGTCATTGTTTTACAAATAAGGTCAGTCATAAAAGTAAGAACAAATATTATATTACCTCTTTTCTGCCTTATAATGAGACACTTATATGAGCAAGTTAATCAAATCACATTAGCACCTTCTTGCTTATGGCAAATCTTTACTTATCCTTGTCTTATACAATTTTAGAGTTGAGTGAAATAAGATTATACCTGCACCGTAATACTTAGAGCCATTATTTGAGGGAGGACAACAAAATAGTCAATAAATGGAAAAAATTATCAGTAAAACCAGGTACTACATATAATTACTTAACACAAACAAAAATATGCCAGTAGTTTCTGCAGAAATAGTCTCATATGTATCTGTCCCTACATATGCATTTATTTGATGGCTTTGGCCTTTCAATCTTTTGAATTTAAATTTAATTAATTCAGATTATCAATATTTCTAAGATAATCATTCACATATGTTGTGCTGTAGAAAAGTTTCTACTTTCTTTATTCCTATTTTAATTTTCACACATAAATTTCAGGTCTTCTTCAAGTAGGTGATCAAATAAAAGCATTTGCTTTTTTCTCTCTATTCTGATATTTTTAGTTTGATTTTATTTTGAAATACATGGTCAGTCACTATGACTGCTAGTATAAAATTTGTTATGCATATTCCACTGGATATTTCAATATAAAAATTTAGTTACTTAATTCTAGATAATAAATTGATGTGATGGCATTTAGCTCATTATTTGTCTTTACCACTGGTTTTCTGTAAGGCAAATCCCAAACAGTGAGATATCCAACATAATGGGGTTATGTGTGTGCAATAGAAATATCAGGTTATGGAATTAAAAACTCAATTTACAAGCACTGGTCTTCCATTTACTTAATTATAATTTTTTTTTTCACCTGTGGGCTACATATTATTTTTTTAAAGCTATTTTTCCATTTTTAAAAGTGTAAAACTCAATGTCAAAATACACCTAATAACTGGGTGGCAGAGCAGAAAAGGATCGACTTTGGATTGCAGCAGCCCCACACTTGAATCTGACTTTGCTGCTAACCAAAAATTTGAGGTTCAAGTCTGTCCAGAGGTATCTCAAAAGAAAGACCTGGCAATCTACTTCTGAAAAAAATCAGCCATTGAAAACTGTGCTCTGACACACATGAGGTTGCCATGGACCAGAATCAATTTGCACCAACTGGTACTGATTGTCAGTTCCTTACTGAGTAACCTTGGCCTGGTGAGTGATGTTGCTTGTTCTTTATTTCCCCATCTATAAATAAGAGAAACTGTACCTATTTTTGGAAGAGTTTTCTGGTAATAAGGAATAATATCTATTAAAAACACAGCCAATAGACTAGAATATGTTCAATAAATATTAAATCATTATATTATTAAAATACAATTTAATAGGACAATATTTTGCATGAGTTTCCTCTCTATAATGCAAAATAAAAGGAAAGGGACTTACACGTGTTGACCACTTATTATACTCCAAACACTGCATTAAAGTTAGCAGTTTTCTCCCTAATTTGGAGTACTCAGGGTAATTTAGATACTTAGGTTAGATAAAACACCACAGCCACTTTGCATCATAATTGAGTGAGTTAATGGCATTGACACACAGGCCAGGAATTCCATGTCTCCCCAGACACAAGAATTCCCAGAACATCAGCTGATGCCACAGCACAACTGAACACACCAGTGTTTTCTGGTCAAGTCTCAGTCCACTTCCTCTTAACTGGCACAGTTGTTTTTTCATGGTTGTTTGGGGGTGAGAGGAGAGGTGGGCAAGGCATACATCTCTTTCTTTCCCTACCCTGCCTAATTCCTTCTGCATCATCCTCTATATTTGCATTTTTCTTACATCAGTATATTTACATCTACATCTGTCGTCTCTAATCCTATGTATTTCAGCATAAGCATACGTCAAATTTATATCCCAATTCATAATTTTTGCTACCTCAGATTGTTTCCTAAATTGTCCTTTTAAGGACAAAAAGGGAAAGACTACTATTGTAGCACATTAACAGTTCTCCTACAATTAACCTACTAGATGCAGTCATCATGTTATAACTCCGGTACGGGCATTGAGACTAATCATCTCAAATGAGGAAATTGGGCATAACTGCTTCTGGAGACCATTTCAAGTGATCAAGTTTTGTTTGCCCACGCTGATAATCAGAAGTCATGATTATGGCAAGAATAATCACAGGTAATAAACTGCTAAAAGCAGACAAACCAACAGTCATTCTTAGGATTTGAAACATTTTTGGTTTTTGTGGGTGTGGGAGTGTACCTCACATTCATTTAACATTCTCTTCAAATCTGTCTGACATTAAAATGTGCCTGTCTTATAGACTGGAAACCCTGAGAGTATGCCCCCCCCCCCCACAGCCTTATAGCTCAGTAATGAAGTCACTCCTGAGGTTCACCCTTCAGCCAAAGATTAGACAGGCCCATAAAACAAAAGGAGACTGAATGGGCACACCACCCCAGGGGCAAGGACGAGAAGGCAGAAGGGAACAGGAAAAGCTGGTAATGGGGAATCCAAGATTAAGAAAGGGAGAGTGTTGACATGTTGTGGGGTGGGCAACCAATGTCACAAAACAATATGTATATTGTTTAATGACAAACTTATCTGTAAACCTTCATCTAAGGTACAAAAAAAGATGTGGCTGTCTCTTCTGAGCAGCTACAGATCAATGGTCAAGAAAAGGGACTGGGTATACAGAAAATTGTCCTCAATTTTAATGTAGATTGAATATAATTTACAAATGAGATAATAAAATAGCAATGTAGCCTTATGGAAAGTAATGAGTCGAGACTGTAAGTTATCCCTGATCTTAGCAGTAGGCACTTGAAAAATAATATAAATAGTATTAATTGAACTCATTTAAAAAAATGCATGGCTAGCATTTTTCTGCAAAGGGTTTGTATATTGTTTCAATTAATCATCACAGGTTGCTAGATTTGGCCATTAAAAACACAGGATGTTTTCCAAACTCCTGAGGGACTGAATTGCTGGGCCGAGGGCTGTGGGGACCATGGTCTCGGGGAACATCTAGCTCAATTAGCATAACACAGTTTATAAAGACAATGTTCTACATTCTACCTTGGTAAGTAGTGTCTGGGGTCTTAAAAGCCTGTGAGCGGCCATCTAAGATACTCCACTGGTCTCATCCCTTCGGGAGCAAGGGAGAATGAAGAGAACAGGATAC
>NW_004443968.1:21649246-21651868 GCF_000243295.1 Trichechus manatus latirostris
TTGACATGTTGTGGGGTTGTTAACCAATGTCATAAAACAATATGTGTACTACTGTTTCATGAGAAACTATTTGTTCTGTAAGCCTTCACCTGAAGCACAATTAAAAAAAAAAAAAAAAAACACAGGATGTCCATTTACATTTGAATTTCAGATAAACAATGTTTTTATTTTAAGCATGTGCCATGAAATATTTGGGATATAGTTATATTAGAAATTTATTTATTGTTTATCTGAAATTCAAGTGTAACTTGGCAGCTTGCATTTTATCTGACAACCCTAAAGCTACCTTAAATATTAAATACTGTTATTAATGAACCCCATTTTAAAGAAAATAAATTGAGGTTAAAAGTGATCTAGTAACTTTCTCAGTGCTATACAGATATTTAATTTGGAATAAAATCCAAATAGTCTGGTTTCACAGTTTATGCTTCTAAAAATTTCACCATAATCTTGAACTCAATTTCTACTCCTGTGAGTTGAAAAACTTCCTGATGTGATCACTGTGGTTCCTCTCAACTCCAGCCAGCCTTGACTTAAAAAGGGGCTTATCCTTTAAAAGTCTATTCCACCTCGTTGCTCCAAAATGAATGCCTTTATTTAGGCAGCATCATTAAAACAGCACTGATGTAAATAACTTGCACATTTTTCTTGAGAAACTTTCTAGAGATCAATGTGCCTTAACCAGGCAATCACTTACTATATCAGAAAATTGATTCTGTAAAGTATCCAATGGACCTTACAGCATCTCTCCAAAGGTTTACCTGCTAATTACTACCTATTTACTTGTGAAAATGCTAATCAAATGTACATGGATTTAAAAATACAGGAAAATTCCCCTTCAAGTACCACCATGGCTCATTCTCGTCCCTGTAGAAAGGATGCAGGCCATAACAGACAGAGCTATTGTATGCATGTTGTAGAATTAAAAGCTCAGAGGTGAAAAGGACTTCCCAGTCACATAAAAAAAATAGTTTTAAATAGTTGTAAAGTGCTGGGGAAGGGTGGTAAGGGGGAGTTCCACTTTGTCTGGGTTCAGTAAAAGATTTTGAAATTGTTTTGTCTAGCATCACCATGGACAAGTCCAACTCACTGTCCTTTTACACAAATACCTCATTGATATGAGTCCAAGATCCCATTTGTAATTCACAGTGGAGGCAGGGTAGATAGTGGTGCAGACTTCAACTGAGGTGGCCAGCTGGGGTAACTGAGCAATAACTCAGACTCAGAATTGTTGGTCACTAACAGTAGAAAGGAATGTCTTACCCTGAAGGCAGTGAGAAAGATAATTAATAAATAGCTGGACATAGGCAATGAAAGGTATTTAAAGGAAATCTACAGATGGAGACTGTGCAATCTGCAGGCCTGAGTGACTGCCATGCAGCTCCATTACACTAGTGTTAGATGGTACTTACTATGTCAGTGGCAAGGGCCAAGGACTTGTCGACTTTTTATTGTTTCTGCACTGAAGAATTGGCTCTTCTCGATACCTTGGCTAGGGACATAGATCTCACAAATTGGATACAAATAAGGCTATAGGACAGAAATCAATATTAATGAAAATAATTGGTCCTCTCTTGTTCACTGTTTCACCCCTTCATTATTCTACTTGAGTTGTTCTTAATTATTTTTTCTTTTTTCTACAGAAATATTTTGGCTATGTACATGTGAGACACATTGTGTAGGATCCCCAAAATAATTTTCAGGGCCAAGAAATTAGTTAGTGATGTGATGTGGGGCCAAACATTATGGAAAGGAGCATGGTATAGGAGAAAAGACATGGTCTTGGGACTAGACAAACCTACATTTTCATCTGAAATTCTCTACTTTTATTTATGAAGTCTATGAGTAATTAGCTTCCTTTAAATGTATTTTATTATCTGCAAATTTTAAATAAGAATAAGGAGAAGGAGAAGTGGAGAAAGAGAAAACAAAGTAGTGAGTCCAATTTCTGGGTATAACAGGTGATCATAAGATATAAATTCACTTCCACTTTCCTTATAAACTAATATTTGAACAGAATGAGTCCTAATAATGAAATTTGCTAGGTTAAAGCTGATTAGAAATAATAGAAAAACAGTTAAAGGAAAATACAGAATATGTAGTCATTCTGTTATTTAACAGCGAAGGGAATAGAATAAGATCTACCCAAATTGATTTAAACCATTTTACATTACAGGGTCACTTTTTTAAATTCTTTTTTAATATTGTTGTCTCCTAAGCCCAATTTTATAATATTCTAGTTTGAGGTGAAAATAATACTAAGATCTTCTCAACGCATTTGCAATATTTTCATTATCACACCTACTATCTTTCCTATTTCAGTTAACTCTGTACAGACACCAACCTCTTTCTATAGTTCCTTCCTTTGGAAACTATCTATGTCAGCCTCCTCTGCATCTCTCTGACTATCACATTTATCTTAAACTTTCTAGAGTGTTATGTAAAACAATACTAGCACCTTCTGCTTGAAGTAGATAAAAATGACAGGAAGAAAAGCTGACTATGAGGAAAACCTCTGGCTCATTTGCAAAATAGTAAAACATTTTCAGCTGCTTCAAAGGTAAACATTGAAAAGAAAGCATATCTTCTGCCCAGGTTTTTTTTTTTTTTTTTTTTCTATTC
>NW_004443968.1:21651968-21656546 GCF_000243295.1 Trichechus manatus latirostris
TTTTTTTTTTAGTTTGTAGATCTCTGGACAGGGCTCAGGATAAAATTAAAATGAACACTTTTGATAGTTAATTGATTACCCAATTAATTGATTATTCTACCTGATTGAAAAAGTGTGTAAACAAGAATGCTATCCTTTAATTTAGGGATTATGAATTTGGGCAAAATATTAAGAAACAATTATGATTCTTAAGGATTAAAAGACAAAAATTAAAAGATCCTCTAAGAATGACCAACAATTTAAATAGGTAGTATGTATCTTGACAAGAGTGATGCAAATAATCAAGCAAATCTTATTCCCTTTATCAGGCTTAGTCTCCGGCTAAACAGCTTTATCTTATGGGAGTTAAGAAACCCTATAGCTGTTTCCTTGAGGATTATCAGAGAGATTGTTCCAGAGTTACCTCTCCATATCTCTATCAGGCTAAAACCTTGAATTATCTAGAATTGTTTTACAAACAAAGAATGCCAAAAACACTATAATATCCAGTGTCTTTGGAAGCTTATTTTTAGTACTCCATGCAATTGTATCATAGGAGAGGAAGCTCAGGAGCATCTATATAAGAAATCCGTAGACCTTGTTGTGTAGCTTAACATGCATTAAAACCTCAGTTAAAGGACAGGTTGGTGTATACTTATTTCTTCCCACCCTACCTGTTAAATAAACTATAAACCCTGGAAATAATGCAAGAGATGACTAAAGGAGCTCTTTAAAAGGAAGAAAACAAACTAGGTTGGAACTTCAGAATTAGAGGAACAACACAATGCCAGGGCATTTTACATCCTCCCATGAAAAAAAAGAAGGTGACCCAGACCCTTTATTTCCCAACACCCAAGTAGAAAGAGAAAGCAGTCCAGGGAGGCCCATCACTCCCTGGGACTGAATGGGAGCCATGCCTAAAATACCAGGTGAGCCTTGGCAGATCCAACAAGGGAGATTGATTAGGAGTACACACTAAAAATGGGCAGCCATGGGAGTGCTCTTCTTACTTGGTGGTCTGTAGATTCCCTCATCCAGCTCAGAGACACATGGGAATCTGATGGAGGGTAGGGATGTGTTTATATAGGGAAATCACATCATAACGAGATGTCCAGGAACCACTCTCCATTCCCCACAGACAGAGTTGATATTTCTACAACAAACATCCAGCCAGGGAAGCCTCTTCATCCCTGGAGGCTAGAGACTTCTCTGTCTCACAAGAGATACTAGATGGACCTACTTGGGGAAATCACTTCTGCTCCCTTAAGCAAGCACCATCTGGGACCAGTGAGAACACCAGCAATACCACATAAACAAAACAAACCCCCCAAAAGTACAAAGTCTCTGAACTGTCATTGGAACCACAGTCCACAAAAATAATCCGTGAAATGCATGCTAAATGTAGTACGGTGACTACCTGCTAAAATAAAAGACATTCTAGGACTCACAGTCTCCTAATTGACAAAATGTTCAGGATAAAATTAAAAATCATATGTTTTGCCAAGAATCAGGAAATCACAGCTTGAATGAGAAAAGACAATCAAATGATAGCAATTCCTAGATAAATCAGGTGTTGTAATTATCTGACAAGAACTTTTAAGCTGTCATCATAAAAATGCTTTAATAATCAATTGAAAATTATTTTGAATCAAGTGAAAAATAGAAAATATCAAAAAATATTTAGAAGTTACAAAAAAAGAACTAATAGGAAATTTTAAAACTGAAAATTACAATAATGGAAAAAAAAAAAACTCTTGGATGAGCTCAGTAGTGGAGTGGTAATGACAGAGGATAGAATCAGTGAAGTTGAGGAGAAGAAAACAGTACAGATTTATACCTAACCAAACATGTGCATAATCTATGTGTCAAAAATTACAAAATACTGATGAAAGAAAACAAAGAAGACCTAAATAAATAGGGAGACATACCATGTTCATGGATTAGGAGATTCAATATAGTAAAGATGTCCATTCTCCCCAAATTGATCTACAGGTTTAGTGGAAATTATATCAAATCCCAGCAAGTTTATTTGTAGATGTTGTTGTTATTAGTTGCCATCAAATTGGATCTGACTCATGGTGATCTTATGTATAAAAGAATAAAACATTGCATAGTTCTGTGCCATCTTCATGATGATTGGTATGTTCAAGTTCATCATTGCAGACAGTGGGTAGTGCCTTTCAACCTAGGAGCTTCCTCTTCCAGCACTATATTGGACAATATTCTGTTGTGATCCATAAGGTTATATTGGCAAATTTCATAAGTAGATTGCCAGGCTTTTCTTCTTACAGTATCTTAGTGTGAAAGTTCTGCTGAAACCTGTCTACCATGAGTGACCGTGTTTTTATTTGAAATACTGGTGTCATATCTTCCAGCATCATAGGAACATGCAAGCCACCACAGATCTTTTTATTTATTACAATTCAGGTAATAAAACAATATAAATTACTAATAATTGAATGAATGAAGTACTGGCATATAAGCTTGCAGACAGGCAAATGAAACTAAATAAAATGTTCAGAAATAGACCCTATTACATATGAAAACTTACTATATGATTAACATGGCATCTCAGATCTGTGGGGAAAGATGAGGCATTAATTGTATTGTGCTCTGACAAAAGGATAGTGTCTTAGTTTCCTACTGCTGCTGTAACAAATATCACAAATGGATGACTCTGGGGAAGATCCTTATCTCTTTCAACCTCTGTAGTCCTGGTGTTTCTCCATCCTTGTTGATCTTCAGGTGACATTTGTGCTTACTTGTGTGTCTAATCTTCTCTTTTTATAACTCAGGAATGATTGGATTTAGGACACTCCCTGTACTGATATGGTCTCATTAACATAACATTGCATTGCGTTAAGGAAGGTGATTAGAATACATTGTATTACATTCACAAGTATCAGTCAGTCAGTTAGGTACCAAGGAATCAGTTCCAAATGACCACCCCATGTGACAGAATAAAACTGTGTCATAGGGTTTTCTAGGCTGTAATCTTTATGGGAGCTGATCGCCAGGTCTTTCTCCCTTATAGCTGCTGTGTGGTTTTGAACTATAAACCTTTTGGTTAGCACTCGAACGTTTAACAGCTGCACCACCAGGGCTCCTTTCCACATGTATAGGTTAGGAATGAAACAAATATTTTGAAGAGACACAATTCAATCCATAAAAGATAGACATCTGGCAAAATAAAGCCAGGAGTCATTAAAAAAATTAATACATATAACCATGTTAAAAAAATTTCTCATGACAGAAATTTATAAGCAAATTCAAAGGACAATGACAAACTGAAAAAATATCCCAAATTCCTGTCAAATAAAAAGTGCTGCTCTTTCTAATATATGAAGTGCCCTTAGAAATTTATAACCAAGTGACTAATAACTCAGTGAAGAATGATTGTAATCTTTGGCTATGTAGATTACAGAGAAGGAAGTAAAACATAACGAGATACTTAACTACATACCTAATAAAAGAAAGGCATATTAAAACAGTACTTAAATATCATTAAGAAAAAAAAAACCTACATGATTGGTAAATCCTAGAGTGTGTCAATTCTGTACTTATGGAGAAACAAGTACTCTCATGAACTAGTACAACCGCTATGGATGAAAAAAAATCACAAATGCATGTATACATTTGACACAAATATTAAATTTCTAGAAATTTATTCTAGGCATGTCTAGATATGTACAAAATGATTAAGTGTACAAAGTTATTTATGGTTCATTGTATGAACTAGCAAAATATTTTAAATAACATAAATATTCTGTCCTTACATGTTAGAAAAAGTAACGTAGCTATATGAAAGAATGAGGAAACTCTCTGTGTACTGATATGGAATAATCAACAAGAAATATTATTTAGTGAAAAAAAGAAAAAGTGAAGAACATCTGAATAGTGTCAATTTGTGTAAATGGAATGAAATAACAATGCATATGCATATTTGATTTTATATAAAGTCACTCTAAAAGGATACATATGAATCCAGCAAGAGTAGCACCTGTGGTGAGCATGCAGGGTCCTAGTGGCTGTTACGGATTGAAATGTGTCCCCCAAAAAGATATGTACAAGTCCTAACCTCTAGTACCTGTGAATATTAATCTGTCTGGAAATAGTGTTTTTGAAGATGTTATCAGTTAAGGTAACATGAAGTCATTCTGGAATAGGGTGGGTCTTAAGCCAATGTGAGTGGTGTCCTTTTAAAAAGAGAATAGACACAGAGACAGAGAGATACACAGGGAAGAATGCCTGTGAATTATATTGCCGGTAATAAAGGAACACTTGGGACTACAGGAAGCTGGGAGAGACAAGAAAGGATCTTTCTCTAAAGTCTTTGGAGAATGCATGGCCCTGATGACACCGTGGATTTGAACTTCCAGCATCTGGAACTATCAGAGAATAAATTTTTTTGTTTTATGCCACCCAGTTTGTGGTACTTTGTTGTAACAGCTGCAGGAAACTAATGCAGTGAATAACTGAGTTGACTGAATTAAGAGTAACAAGAAGAATTTTCATTGTTACATGACGTTAAATTTTTTTTTTACATATAAACTATGGGAATATCTTACCTATCAAAAATGGTTAATCTATATAGTTATA